>NW_007728231.1:1856-212541 GCF_000696425.1 Galeopterus variegatus
GCCATAATAATCATATACATTGTATATTGACAAAATAAAAATTTAATGAAAAAATAAAAATTAAAATAAATAAAAATAGCTGAGGTAGCAACATTTATACCTGATAAAATAGACTTTAAATTAAAATGTATTACTAGATATTGAGAATTAAAATTACCCATAATTACATAAATATTCTAAAATTTATAAATTTGACTATTTCTAATAGCATAGCCTGAAAACATATAAATTAAAAATTGATGTCCTGATCAGGGTATGGACAGCAGCAGAAATTCAGTGTGTGATGATGGTTCTGCCATCAAAAAAGTGTATGCATTTCAGTCTTATAATCAAGTTGTTCCCAGGGGACTCATCAGTTGACCAGTCATTCTGTGAGAGGGTGACTTCTTTCTGGGTCATTTTATCTGGCAATAGAGTAAGAACAGAGAAGTTTTCCTTTATAAAATTCTCAGGCGGAGGGGGTACTGATGAGGGTGGCTGTTGTGTTTCAAGTTAGACAGATTCTAGAGCCTCTTGCTGCAGAGAATCTCATTTGGAGTGGACAGATTTTTAACAAATAGCATAAATGATCTTAAGTAAAATTTGAAAATAGGAATATGATGCCTGGGTGAATAGTTGTTTTTTGACAGTGTCAGGGATAGGTAGCATCCCTTAAAAAAACAGATAGTGTTAAAAAAAAAATTGTCTGAAATGGTGAGGCCTTATTGTATATGCAGGACCATGGCCTATTCTCTCTCTCTCTCTCTCTCTCTCTCTCTCGCAATCTCATTTGTGAGAATTAGTATGTCCTGAATGGGTATGTCAAATGAATCTCCTTGGAGGAGATGCACGCTATGTAACGTCAGACCTAAGAGAAAGCTGGGTAAAATTAAGATCTTTTCTCCAAAGACTGGGAAATATGGCAAAGCTCTTGAGATACACTGTCAGTACCCAGGTAAATGTATATCCTTAAAAGGTAAAGGTAGTGAGACTAAAACAGGCATTAAATAGAACATATTTAGCAAAAACAGACACTAAGCAAAGCATATTAATGAAACCTCTGACTGCAAAGTATTTATTAGTTGCTGATTAGAATCAGTAATTTTAATAATATTATGTGCATGAGCCTTAATAGATGGAACCACAGCATTAAGTTTAGGGTAATATACTGCAAAATGCCCTTCATCATTTTCAGTTTAAGAACAGATCAAATTGGGCTGTGAAATGGAGAAACAGTAGAGATAATCATCCCTTTCTAAATAGACATACAAAATGGATTTCAAACATTGCACCCCACACTTTAATTTATATTAGGCTGTATTAACTCTTTTAATTAGAAGGATAGAAGGTTCATGGTGTCTTATTTGTTAATTTGGTTTTAAGTGCCAAAGACATAATTTTATTTCAATGTCATACTTGTTGGGCCAAGACCCACTGTAGGATATTTTAATGGATAACATGACCATGAAGAATCTCGGCAAAAATATAGCTCTTACAGTTAAAGTTAAGCATACCTGTTAGCTCCTTCTTTTAGGCTTAAGAAATCCCTTAAGACACTAGAGGTACCTTGTTTAAATTTAGTGAGATAACCACATATAAATGCAATTTGATCCCCAGAATTAGTAGTCATAGTTGAATCACAACTATGATTAGTTGTGAATATTTGTCAATATTTGCATCTCAGTGGATTTAAAACTTAATTTAGAACCTATAATGTGGAGGTGTAAAAGTCAATCAGCACCTTTTTTTTTTATCTTTCTATTGGATGAATTCTATTAGTAAATTACTCATTTCCATTTGGGTCAAATTGTGGGCTTCCGTTTCAATTTCCATTTTGTCATCATATATCTATGTGTATGTTTTAGTTTTGGTGGTGGTGGTGGTTCTTTTTGTATGTTTGTCTTTTTTCACCCCTTAAGTTTTTGGTGTTCCTCTCTACCCTCCTAATATTTACCCTCCAGAGATTCCCAAATTAATATCACCAGCATTTGGAACCTCTCCACAGAAATTATTGGCTTTAGTGACCCTAGGCAGAGTTTGAATTCACTCTTTGGTATGTTGACAGGCCACAGCATTCACCAAAACCAGAATCTTTGTTCATTAATTTTATATTTGTCCAATAAAATGATGGTGTCCTCTAGCCTTTTAAGAGGGAGAGGGTGGGCAGAAGAGGGGTGGTGTAAGGGATTCAAGACAACTTTTCATAAGGTCTGTGCCAGGTGTTCCTTGGGTATTTTACCCCATAGGCTTGAGGATCGGGATCTCTGTTGTAACAGAAGCAGAGGCAGCAGCAGCAGCAGCAGCAGCAGAAGCATCATTCAGGGTCCTAGTGAGCCATCTGCTTTTAGGAGTGTGGACCTCAGCATTTCAACATGGTGACCACTCTTACTCATATAAGCAACTACCCACTGAGCCCATATATTGTACTGTATGTATGTCTTTCCTCAAGAACTCAATAGAATGTGTTTCAGTATCTGACTGATGCCTAGGTTCAATCAAAGCTTATGGTGAGATCAAAACACACAATTTAATTTAACACACAGATAGCTCTGGGATGTAACATACAACCTGGGCCACTTCAAGGCAAACCCGGTTCATATTGCTGTTCTCAAATGTCTACTACTGAAATTTTCAAATGACACTTGCTATGGGTTGAATAATTTTCACGTATTTGAAAACTGATCCCTACTGTGACAGTGTTAAGAGGATGGGAAATCATATTATGGTAATTGAAAGGTGGGGTCTTGAATAAATGATTAGATTGTAGGACCATGCCCTAGTGAATGGATTAATCCATTGATGGTTTAATGGTGTTCATGGGTGTGGTTCTGATGGCTTTAAAAAGAGAGCTGGAGAGAAGCTCCTCTCTGTTCAAGCCATCTGCTATGGGACACCCTGTGTCCCTGAATAGAGTTACCACCTAACAAAGTCCTCACCAGATGCATTCCCTTGACTCTGGACTTCTCATTCTCCCACACTGTAAGCAATAAATATTGTTTCTTTACAAATTACCCAGTTTTAGGCATTTCTGTTGTATGTAATAGAAACAGACTAACACCAGCTAAATGCATAACACAGTCATGGTAGGACTAGCATGTGTGGCACAGAGAAGCACAACTCAGTGCACATAAAATTCAGCTGGCAGCAGCTCAAAAGTCATACTGGCCAGCAGAGAGCTGAGCCAGTCAGCAAGCCAAGGCATAATAGCCCATACGTGGTGGAGGTCATTACCTAGATTATCCTGCTCACCTGCCACTAGTTTTGTTGTTCCCCTGTGGGATCAGTACCCCCACTCAAAATTTGTTTACATCTAGAAGCTGATGATTCTACAAATAAACCAAGAAGACATGAAAAGATTTATTACTCACATAACTGGACTTTCTGGTTTAGTGATTTAGGGTGAGGGATCTGGGTGAGGATTCCTGCATAGTAGGCTGGGTTTATGTGGTTCGATCTTCCCTGCCTGTAGGCTTTATCTGCTTGCCCAGATATAGCACAAAAACAGAAAGGAAGAAGATAGGCCTCAAATCTGTCAGCAGTCAAATGATCAAAAACAGGGTTATTAAAAAAATTGTATCTTAAAAATAGAATTCTATGACCACAACCCAAATAAACAAAAATAATTAAAGAGAAATCTAGAAGAAACATGTTTGTACATTAAAACATATTTCTGAATAAGCTAGTGTCAAAATAATAGAGAGAAAATATAACAAGAGAAGGAAATTACACTATCAGATGCCATTTTTAATAAAGGTATAAAAATTACGACTGTGATATTGGTGCATAGATAAATTAATTAACACATAGAACATTACAAAAATTCAAAAATATGTTGTTTAAATTAGCCTTTGTTGCATGTCATGGACTGAATTGTGTCCCCAAAATTCATATGTTATAGCCCTAATCCATAGTGTGACTGTGTTCAGAGATAGGGCCAACAGAAAGGTGATAATGGTTAAATGAGGTCATTAGGGTGGGCCCATAACCAATAGGACTGGTAATCTTATAAGAAGAGGAAGAATCACCAGAGATTTCCCTCTCTCCATGGGCACACAGAGATAACGTCATGTGAGGATACACCAAGAAGGAGGCAATCTGAGAGCCAGGAAGAGAAGCCTCACCAAAACCCAACCCTGATAGCACCTTGATTTTGGACTTCTAGCCTCCGGAACTGTGAAAAGATAAGTTTCTGATTTTTAAGCCACTCGTTCTGTGGTATTTTGTTATGGCAGCCCACGCAGACTAATATATCTTGCATAACAAAATAATGCATAAAAAATAGCAATTCATTATTTCTCATGATTCTGTATGCTGGCAGTCATGGTGGTTCTTGTGTTTATCTTATCGAGAATCCATTATACAATGACAGCCATCTGATATCTAGGCTGTCTCAGAGAGTGTCAGCCTACCAGATCTTCACCGTACACCTGCTCTCTATGCTCCATCCCACTGGTACGCGAGAGTTGTCTATCAGGCCTGGCACCTCATCAGACTTCACCTCGAATGCTGAGAGCACATCTTCTGTAATCTCAGGTCCTTAGATTTTTCTTGGATGGAAGGGTGATCCTATGGGCCCTCTCAGGTACTGACTAGCATCTAAACATTTCTTCACTACATTCAGGATCCTCCTTCTTGTGCTAGGCTGGTTCTTTATCTACCCTCTTTCCAATCAGTTGTTTACAATATAAACATTATAGCATGATTTTTTTAAGACTTAGTGTTTGATACTCTAATGTACTTTTCAATCTTTTAAAAAATGCTTCTTCAAAAATTTAAATTCTTCAATCTCAAGATTGTTTTTCAGATATTTGTTTCTAGATAATATTTTAGGACTCTATAGCAATTATTATTTCTTTTATTGTGTAATCTTGCCATCAAAATTTGAGAGCCTCTAACTAAATAAGAGGAGGGTTGCTAAATCTATCAGATTATGCTGCTGTAGAAAACATTCTAAACATTATAGAACCATATAAAAACAGATTTTTATTTTTTCTTTTCCTACTTTGTTTTCATTATTAGTCAGTTATCGACTTGCTCAATATCATGTAATTTGCAGGACTTGCATGACAGAATAGCTTCTATCTAGCATATTTCTATACATTACAGCAGAGGTGAAGAGACTTCTGCACTTGATTCTTAAAGCTTCTGCCCCAAAGTGACCCACATCACATCTTTCTACTTTTCATTGCCAAGAATGGTCACATCTGACTCCTGAGTAGAATAGGAAGAAATTGTAGTCTTCCTATATGAAGGGCAATGCCAGGAAGGAAATGGTATATTTTCAAATTTAGCATGGTCCCGTGTATGGAAAGACTGGTGAAACTTATGCTGCCATATTTATACTACCAACACTTACTATTAATTAAATATATTAAATATTTGCAAAGAGTGGTATAAACATTTTACATTTATTATCTCAATGAATTCTCACCATAATTTTATGAGTAAATCTTCGTAGACTAAGCAACTTTTAGTGACAGTTCGTGTATGAACCCAAACCTGTGATTCCTGGTTCTCTGTTTTTTTGACAAATTACTCTACCACTCATGTTTATTAAATATGAATACATCACTTCATAATTATAACACATTACATTGAATAGTATCTGTAATATACTACTGGTTCTTCTAGTTTTTCACTTATGTAAAATAATTTATATATCTATTCAGCAAATTTGTACTGAATGTCTGATATATAACCTCCAAAATTCCTCTAGGACACAGTATTGAACAAAACAAACATGCACCCTGACATCATGAGGCACACTGTCTAGTGGGTAATACAGACATATCACCAAAGTGATAAGTAATTTACAAATAGCACTTAAAGATTTATAGGTAGGACTTATTTTAATGTGTGCATTTATAAAAGACCACTCTTTCTTGTTATGGAGATCTGAAGGTGAGTGGACAAGTTGTTCCCCAAAAAGCACGTCACAGCTTAAATGTCTCATATTCTTGACCATTATCATGTAATTGGGCATTTGTTTTATCTTTAAAACATCATCCAGTGTAGTCTTGTGCATTAAAAAGTGATCAGAGTTTTCTATTTACTGACAATGAAAGTACAGCTATTTGTGTAGCACATTCAAAAGTATTTGTTTGACTAAGCGAGTTATGAAAAAGTATTGATGTAAGCATGCCTGAAAGATGTTGAGCACTGCAAAAATATTGTTAATGTACTTTGGAGCTTTGTGATGACTTCTTTCCCACCTCACACAACTTCTCTACCTCCTGTGTAATCGTGGATAAGCACAGGCTGTTCTGAAGAGCTTGCCATCAATGACCTAGTGCACTTTGTGGCCTGAGGTAAAATTGCTCCTCATCAAGTCAGTTTCTTTTGAACTTGGCTTGAACAGTTGTCCTTGATTCATTGCAGCTGTCATTCTCACTGCAGCATGAACATTATCTATCATCATAGTCAGTACAACTTTGTGAGCTTCAATTTTCTGCATATACTCAAAAATAGGTGTAAAAAGTTTTTTAATTTATTTTCCCCATGTGAATGTGATCTACACATTTAAGTGCTTGAACAAATTTTAGATTAGCAAACAGGGGTTATTTCTCCATGTAAGAATATGACTTTTTCCCCCCTCTATGCTAATTTTGTTTTTCTCTTGAAATTCTATAATGTCTATTTTATTAAAAATCTACACAATTATTGAATATGTGTGAGGCATTTTTTTTCTACACAAAGCTTAAGATTACAGTAATCATTGTAGACAAATTTTAATTTTAGCAAAGTTTGTTTCACAAGTAGTGAAAAACAGTATATTGCAGATAAAACCCTAGGGAAACTAATTTAAAAATACAAAGGGAGAAAAATTTGAAAAGGACACAAGTCATATACAAATATATATGCATTTGTCTTACAAAAATATTCCCTATTTCACAATAATTCATATTAAATGAATGTTTACAACAATTTATAAAAATTATTACTCCAAAAAGAATCTCTTAGATCTAACTGTCCAAAATAGTGCCTCAACAATGATCTAGTGAAAGAAAGTGAGCTGAGATGCCGGGAACCGTTCAAACTTTATTAAAGGAAAAGAATCTGCCGGCTGCACTCAAAGTGATGGGCAGCCTGGGGTTGCCCTCAAAATGGGGGACAGCACCAAATGTGGAAGTAGGAGAGCTTATATAGTGCACCAAGGGCTGGCTGATACCATCAAGGAGGGGCATTATGCTAATGTGGAAGCTATGCAACCACGGTAGAGAATTGCACCCTTGCAGAAGCAAAAGGGTTTCTGTTTAAGTCAAGAGATTTCTCATAAAGGGAACGGGGGAGGGGTTTTGTGCTGGAGTGGAAGACAAGGCTGGCAGCTATTTTGTGCTTATTGTGTGCACAATGGCACTGGTCACATTCAAGATCCATCAATCCCTCCTTTTAAATATAGGGAGAAGGGAAAAGGGGCAAAGGTCTCATTCTTCTGATGCTATGTCCTGCTACAGATGGGTGAAGATATGGAAAAAATAAAAGATTTATGCTGGCAGGCAAAACAACTAGATGGCAGGGCACTGGTTTCATGTGGCGTGACTGTATTCCTTTAGGGAAGGGTCGCTGATTCTCAGGGGCTAATATCTTCCTCACAGGAACAATTCAGCAACCTTTTGGTCAGTGAAAGCCTGCATACATTCCTGCAAGAAATTAGAGAAACACCAAAAGAGAAAGGGACCAAAAAGTAGGCTGAGTCCTAGCACAATTAGGGGTCCTAGTAGCAGTATAAGCCAGGGTATCCAAGGATTCAGTGACTGTGGCCACCTCCCAGGTGTGTTTGTGTTTTGTAACCCTTTGCACCAGCAATCAATGCTTGCTTTTTAATGGTTTAAGTTGTTTTGGATCACCCCAGACTCATTTATGTAATAACAGCATTCCTCCCCCAAGAAGAGCCAGCTGCCTCCCTTCTCGGCTGTAAGGAAGTCAAGGACCCGACAGTTCTGTAAAGCGACTGTTACAAGTGAGGTGATCTGTCACTGGAGGGAGGACATGCTATCTATACTTAATTCTTCTGAGAGTTTTTGATAGAATTGAGAGGCAGTAGCAAGGCCTGCTATGCCAGTTCCAGTTGCAGGTAGGTTCTCTGCCCCAATTAAAAGGTACAATTAGTGCCCTATGGGAGCAGGCAGCACTTCCTGACGGGGGTGCCAAAGTTAGTCCCAGTCCCATCTCCATCCTTCCATCTGAAAGATGTTGAACAGTGATGTCTTGGAGGAGCCAAACAAATATGCAACAAATTGTGTTAGGTGGCAGGCAACAGGTTAACGTAGTTTTACAAAACAAATATATTTCAGCTTTAGGGCATGGATAAGGAGGGGCTAGGTGAGTGGTAGTGTTTGGTGTTAGTAAGGAAGAGTGTGGGCAGGCCCCGCACAATGCTGACAGTCCCCACTAAGGTGAGATTAGAGGAAAGTGCAGAGACGTTTGTGGAAATGTTGTGGGCTGCATCAACAAGGAGGGGGGTGACCACAAAAAGTTTCTCATGAAGTAGGAAACAGATGAGTCGCTCAGGAACCAGTCTGATTCACTGAGGACTGCATCATTGCTGTAGACCTGGATCCTCCATGTTCCAGGTAAGGGGGAGCATTGACATAGGAGGAAAAACATGGGAAGGATGCAAAGCATTAGGGAATCAAAAGAATGTAAAGGGGACATTGCCACAATGAAATTGGTAAGAAGCATCCTACTGACAGGAGGTAAAGGAGTGACAGGAGAAGTCTTCCTATAATCTTGCACTCCCTTGGGGCAGCACTGGCAAATCCTGTAGCAAGTACTAGAACAGGTAGTATAATAAAGGTTAGGGTGGCATATACTTATCATCTCCCACAATGGCAAGCCTGTGATAGCAGGTCAGGACCAGTCTTGGAGTAACTCTTATGTGAAAGATGTGAAGCGGGTCTGCAAGAGTGAGAGGATAATTGCCTGGGGAAAGATCATCCTTCTTTTGGGATTGGGGGAAGAAAGGAGGTCCTGGAGATTTTCCATTTTGTGGGTCCTAAAATGGACAAAGTGTGAGGAGATGTTGGGTCGGGGGTTGAGTAGAGGGACCCCTCTGGCTTGGTGTTAACAGATTCTTTAGGTAAAGTCTCAGGTGCTAGTTTTACCAAGGATAAGTGATACTAAGGGGCCTTTCCTAGTACCTTTACTGCTGTGGGGGTGGGGAGAAGTGCTGTATAAGGCCCTTCCCAACATGGTGAGAGGAGCTTTGGGATTCACATTTTAATATACTCTTGCTGTCCTGGTCTCAGTTTAAAGCCTGAGGGGGTCATGGGTAAAGGATGAGGTAATAGAAGATTGGCCTGCTCCCTAAGAAGATCCCTAATGAGCAAAAGAGTAGGGAGATACTGGCCTAAAGGTGATGAACTGGAAGGGAGAGGTGTAAGAGTGAAGGGTCTGCTGTACATAAGTTTGAGGGGGCTGAGGCCTGTGGGCTTGTGGGGGGCAGCCCATAGGTGAGTGAGTGACTGTTGGGTAGGCCAAAATGAGGGATGATTTCTGAGATGAGAACATGAGTTACTGCTGTAGCATCCTCTGAAGTGCAGGGAAAAGCCTCATTCCAACCTGAAAAGGTATCTCCTAAGGCTAGAAGGTATTATGTCCTTTTGTGGGAGAGTAAATAAGAGCTGAAAAAGGCATAGTAGGGGTTCATAGCCTATATGAACTGAATTATGGAAATCTAAAAGGATTTGCTCAGTTTGTGTGGTAAAGAGGACATAGCAACCGGAGAGAGTATACCAGTTGTCCTTTCTTTGTGCTCCCAAGTGTTGGAGGTATTGTATTTCTTGAGGTGTGTATTGTGGTAAAGGACCTGAGCAGGATAGGAAGAATGGGGGCCTGGTGATTGAGCAGCCTGTTTTGTGGTTACATGTGCCAGTTTGTTTCCCTGGGCTGTGGGGTTGTTGGAGGTTTGGTGTCCTCTGCAGTGTTTAACCCCAACTTCCTTTTGGGAGCTATGCAGCTTCAATAGCTTTTGTTAGATTTACTATGGCATAACCTGCCTGGGGTCATGCATGGATGTTGTGCTCCCATCTATGAACCATGTAATGGGATGCGGGGAGATATGTGGAAAGGGACTGAGAAAGAGGTCTAAAGCCTCCATGCAATTGTGTTCTAAGGGTTGTGAGTGTTTTGGGAGGAGAGTGGCTGGATTTAAGGGAGGGCAAGGCTTAAAGGAGAACTGGGAATTTTCAATGGAAGTAAGGTGAATAAGTTGTAGGCAGGAAGGGGAGAGAATTGACTTGGCCTTATGGCTGAGAAGGTCTTGACTGTTTGTTGTCCAAAAGTTAGTTTAGAGCTTTCTTGTGCTAAAAGGGCAGCTGCTGCCAAGGCCCATAAACAGGGTCCCATTCTCGAACTGTGGTGTCTAGTTGTTTAGAGAGGTATGCAACAGGGGAGAAAATATCTCCTGCCTTTTGTCCCCAAACTGTGACTGCCAATCCTTGGTTTTCAGTGACATATAGGATAAAAGGGGAGAAAATATCTCCTGCCTTTTGTCCCAAAACCCTGACTGCCAATCCTTGGTTTTCAGTGACATATAGGATAAAAGGATGAGATTGGTTTGGGAGAGATAGAGCTGGGGCTGTGAGGAGAGTGGCTTTTAATCACTGGAAGGGAGAATGAATGGGCTTTGTGGGATCTAAAGGAATGGAAGGATCCTCTTTGGCTGCCTCATAAAGTGTATTTGCTAGCATGCCAAAGTTGGGGATCTACACATGGAGATATCCTGCAAGCCCCAGGAAAGAGAGAATGTCACTCTTTGTGGTGGGATTTGGTTGTTCAGAAATTAAACTCTTGTGATCCACCATTATTTCTCTGTTGTTGGGGGTGAGGTGGACTCCCAAGTAGGTGACTGAAGGAAAAGAAATTTGGGCCTTGCTGGGAACACTCAATACCCCTTGGAAGCCAGCAGGAAAGTAAGGAGAACAACAGTGCAGGTCTGTGAATCCTCATAGGAGGTGCTTAAGAGGTCATTGTATTAAAGTGCTAGAGGTTAAGGGAAGTTCAGATAAGTCTTGAGCTAAGGCCTGGCTGGAAATTGGGGGCTATCTCAAAACCCCTGAGGTAGTACTGCCCAAGTAAGTTGTTCAGAATGGTGCGTGTCAGGATCAATCCTGTACTAAACAGTATGAGCCATTAGGTTTTATAACCAGAAGGATGGGTGTATTGAAGGACAAGTGGGTAGGCCGTAAGAGATGAGAAGAAAGGAGTCTCTGCATGATGGGTTTTAAGCCCTTTAGGTGTTTGTTAGGGATAGGTTATTGTGGGACATCAGGGAACAAAGAGGGGTTCCTCAACTTAACAAGGATAGGGAAATGGTTCATAGCAATGGAGGGAGAAGAAGCATCCCATACTAGGGATTAACCTTGTCTGAGAGGAAGGGGAAGGTGAAAGCCTCAGGGGCCAGGTCCAGGTGCAGCCTATAACAGGAGTATTGTAGCTGGAGTTAAAGTGTTTAGGGGAAGAGTAGCTTTGAATTTGAAAAGAATGTCCCATCCCAGTAAGGGGGCTGAGCATTGAGGCATTATTAAAAATTTGTGTGTGAATTGGGTGTGATGTAGGGTACAGGAAAGGCGTTGAATGATCCCTGGGTAGTATTCTGATCCCATGACTCCTACTATTGTGATGGAGGATGGAGTTGTTGGTCCTGCATATTCAGGAAGGGTAGAGTAAGGGGCCCCTAAGAGATCGGCTTACCTCCTAAGGGGGCTGAGCATTGAGGCATTATTAAAAATTTGTGTGTGAATTGGGTGTGATGTAGGGTACAGGAAAGGAGTTGAATGATCCCTGGGTAGTATTCTGATCCCATGACCCCTACTATTGTGATGGAGGATGGAGTTGTTGGTCCTGCATATTCAGGAAGGGTAGAGTAAGAGGCCCCTAAGAGATCGGCTTACCTGCTATGAGATGAATTACCCTGGGCTCATGCGTGGTGATCTCCATGGGGGCTTCGGGCCCTGAGCATTATCAGTCCTACTCCTGGGCAAAGCTGAGAGACTCCAGTAGGGATGGCCATGAAGCAAATGCTGTAAGTTGGGGACTGGGCCACTCTCTCTCTGGTGAGTCAAACAGTCAACCTCCCAGTGATCTGGCTGTTTGCAGTGAGGACAGGGCTGGAAGGGGGCCTGGGGTTAGAATGGGCCCATGACGAGTGGCCTGACTGACCATATTTGAAGCAGTTCTTGGGTGCCTTGTCCCTAGAGGAAACCAGCTTTGGAGTGTGTGAGCCTCAGATGGCATTAGCCAAGGAGTTGGTATTTGGCCTGATCTCTTAAACCAGTCCTTTTTCTCCTCCTCCTCCATATTGTAAAAAAACCTTGAAAAGTGTGCTGAGGAGGTAGTGTAAAAGGCCATGCCTGCAGGGAAGTTTGGATCTATATGTGTGTATTTATGTAGGGCCTCAGAGAGGTGGGTTAGGAACTTGCTGGGATTTTTGTTGGATCTCTCTGTAATCTCTCTAATCTTGTCATAATTGACTGACTTGTGAGTAGTATTTTTGGAGGCCATAAATCAAGTGTGTGATCATGTTATCCTGGAGAGCCCATTCCCTGTGGCAGGCCTTGTGGTCCCAATTTGGATCTGTGCAATGGACTGCAATATCTCCCACTGGCCACCTGTTATTTTGAGCATGAACCTCATCTGCCTGTTAATGGGCCACCATCCAGACCTGCCACCTACTTTCAGGGGATGGATATGTGTCTGGGTCAGACTGGAAGGATCCCAGTCATTTCTCAAGTTGGGAAAGGTCTGAAAGAGAAAAGAGGACATGAATTCGGACAATCCCTTCATCCCAGCCACTTCACAGAGCTGAGTATAAAGGAGCCAGGGCTGAGGACTAAGAGAGGGAACAGGTGGAAGAGCTGGTGAAGGATTTGGAGTGTAAGGAGGTAGTTGAGGTGGCCCCCATGGGAAGCAGAGTAGGCTGATGGATTAAAAGATTAATCTGAGTCTAGAAGTTGAGGTTGGGCATGATCTAGGATAATTTGAGATGAAGGACAGTTTTGACAGAGAGAAGAACACATTCAGAGATAGAAGAAGGCTTGAACATAAAGAAATCTTTCCAGCTTTTGCCATTTCAGTGAGTATCTAAATCGAGAGTGCCGTCTTGTGGCCACTGGGATCCATTGTAATGAGGCATTAGAATTTTAATGTCTCTCTGGATGCCAAGAAATTGGCCAGGAGACAGCCCAGAGGCATAGAGTGTGGAGGTTTGGATTGTGAGGATCCCAGGTAGAGGGTGAGAAAGGGAACAGTCCTGGTAAAAGAAGGGTGCCAACAAAGAGCATCCTCTTTGCTGTCCACCTTCTTTTTCAAGTGGAAAGCCATGACCAGCTAATGAAGCATCCTCCAATAGCTGGGGGGCATGAGAAAATTTCCCTCGACCGGGCATCTGGGCTTCAAAAACAAGTGAGAGAGAGAGATGGGAGAACCCAAGACGAGAGAGGACTGACCCACTGACTCACCCTGAATTGAGGCCGATGTTGGATGTGTTGGTCTGAAATGACAAAAAGGAGAGAGACCCAGAGGTACCCAGTTTGGCAGGTCTGGGAAGGACAGCCGAGGGCCAATCAACCAAAGAGGGAATCATCCAACATTGTAGGCCAAAATCCTTCCTGGGTTTCAACAACATAATGAAAGAAATTGAGCCGAGATGCCGGGTACCGTTCCAGCTTTATTAAAGGAAAAGAATCTGCCGGGCTGTGCTCAAAGTGATGGGCAGCCTGGGGCTGCCTTCAAAATGGGGACAGCACCAAATGTGGTAGTAGGAGAGCTTATATAGTGCACCAAGGGCTGGCTGATACCATCAAGGAGGGGCATTATGCTAATGTGGAAGCTATGCAACCAGGGTGGAAAATTGCACACTTGCAGAAGCAAAAGTGTTTCTGTTTAAGTCACAAGGCTTCTCATAAAGGGAAATGGGGAGGGGTTTGGTGCTGGAATGGAAGACAAGGCAGGCAGCTATTTTGTGTTTATTGTGTGCACAATGGCACGCACCACTCACATCCAAGATCCATCACCTAGTAATACAATACACAGGTTAAAGACTAGGGGCGTGTGTGTGTGTGTGTGTGTGTGTGTGTGTGTGTGTGTGTGTGTGTGTGTGTGTTAAACTAAATAGAATTGCTAATAAAGAAATTATTATCCTTTGACAAAATGATCACTGGCTACAAGTGGGTGACTAACAAAATAAGGTTTGAGAAACAAACAAACAAAAAATACGATATCTAAGATGGAGCTAGAAGAAATGTTCTCATTTCAATCCATTAAGCAACTTTACTTTTTGCAACTTAATTCTCCTTGGACTCTTTGCTAACAAATCAGATAAGTCGTGGATAATATTAAATTATTTGAAGTGTATTTCTCCTGGTGGAACAAAGAGTGATTTGAAATACATATTTCTGATACAATTTTTTTGGTGTCCTTCTTTTTCTGAATATCTTATCCACATATGATGCTGTACTTTCCACTGAACACCAGTTTATCTTTTTGTTTTCCACTTATTATACTCATAATGGAAAAAGAATGACAATGTAAAACTATAACAATGCTTTGTCATATAGTTTGGATTTATTAATTATTTAAAAAATTCAAATTTGCCAATAGTTTGTAACCATTCCTATAACTTTAAATATTCCTTTACTTGGTAATTTTGGTACTACCCAAGTTTTTGCACATTTAATAGATAGATAAATGTATTGAAAAGACATTAATTTAACATTTTAAGAGATTACCCTCTACATTGACACACTAATTGTGACCACTTCATGGGATCACCCCACTAATGTTATAGTCCACTATCTAATGATCACTATATCTGATACCGGGATGCTCATGATACTCTCCTCACTGTTCTCTTCATTTCCACCCCGGCCAGGAAGGAACTGGAAAGATTCTTTGAGAACATAAAGTATCTCGTGTTTCTCCTTCATTTAAAACACTCCGGGGATTTTCCATTACATTTTCTTAAGATCACAAACTTTGGCAGTGTTCCACATATCTTTGTTGATCAATTTATTCATCCTGGCCATGTTCTATGTGCTCTCAGATAAGCAAGGATTATGATTTTTTGTTTGTTTGTTTATTTTAGTTCAAGATTCTAAAACATCCTATCACAGAGTAGGAGTCCAATACATATTTGTCTAGTGAATGAATAAGACAGTTGGCAATTTTCTTTCCTCAATGTAATTGTATTCATATGTTATTTTTGCATATTTAAGCTGTAAAAAGTTTTATTCAAAGTAAAAATTGTGTTGTTCATAAGCTAGGAAGAAAATAAGTGTCCATTGTGATGATAAAATTAAACCAGCGATATCTCTTGGGAAAGGAAATTTTCAGGTAGTACCTATGCCCAGGGGCTAGAGAATAACTGGGGTGTATTGAAAGTTTGCAAATACTTTCTGTGTTAATATACAAGAAACATTTTTCTTTTTGTAAACACTGCATAGTAAATTAGCTGAAGCTAAACTTTATCCAAAAATCTAAATGGAAGTCTAAAATAAAGACAATGAAGAGCGAAGAGGGTGAGGAATAAAAGCTTCGAGGGATTTGTTCTCATTTTAATAGGGATGTGACTAAAATTGTATTTATTAAGTGTGAATAAGCAGGAGCTGTCTGAACTTTTTTCTTTTTTTAAATTGGTGTAAAAGACTTGTCTGCTGCTCTTCGATGCAGTCCCAAGAGAAGAGTTTCCTTTCAGTGTGGCTTCTCTGTCCCCTGGGGCAATACAAAGAGATGCCTCTGCAGAAAAGCTGTGTTTTATTTCCATCAAGTGGTGAAAAATTATGCTGTAAACTGAGAATTTTTTAGATGTATGCTTTCTATAATAAAACTTTGACTAATTCTTTCTTATTTAAATCATTGTTAAGAGAAATGTTACCATGATTTCCGTGAGTTTGTTAATAGTGACTGCTAAACTAAGGAACAACTATGTCTTAGAGACAAAATTTGATGGAATAAAATCACTTCTTTCAATAAAGCAGTAAACCTTTGAGATGGTGATGCATTGCCATCTGAAAGCAGTATTGTTTGTCATTAAATGTTAAAGTTATGGCCATAGTAAAGTAACATCAGATAAACATGGATAAAGATTGTCCTTCATCTATTGTTGCTTTGTTTTTTTTTGTGTTAATTTTATAGTGTTTAATTCAGCATAATTTTGTATTCTATGTGTTTTATGTAGAGGCATTATTTATTTGCTTTGACTTTACACTATTTACTTGCTCCTTTAGGCTTATCTTTAATGGTTATATCTTTAAATATGTCCAAAATATGTTAATATATTGGTTTTTTAGATATGAATGGCATAGATTTGACATTGGTATACACATGATATAAGATATATTCATATATAAGATATGAATATATAAGATATATTCATAATAAGATATATTCATAAACATATAAGATATATGTTTAATATATAAGATATACTCATAAACATTTTGAAATATGACTATATTTAACATATACAAAATATTCTGTAACGGGAAAGTAAGGTAATATCATCCATCCTGGGTTTATCACAAGTATGTTGGTGTTGAAAATTTCCTAAAATAAAGCAAAAATTGAAGATCCAGTTTTACAGAGCCTATTACTGAAGGTTTTCTAAAGTAAAAAATGTCATTTTTTTTCAAACTGTATTTCTAAGTATGGATTTATTCTCCAAAATGCACTGCCTGCACAAATACAATATGCCATCTAATATTGCTTCTGATTTATTTTCTTCCTCTGCTTCTTCTGGTACTCTAATCAGCAGTGTGCTTGTTATTTTGATTTTACCTCCTATGACTTAACACTCTTTCATTCTGGATATTTCTTTCCTTATATTAATTTTATTTTTAACATTGTATAATGTACTCTAAACCCATTCACTTAGCTTCATTTACTGGGCTTTTAATTCTATAAATATCATTTTTTAATGCATTCCAACTCTTTGCTAAAATTTCCCTTCTTTAAAATCCATTCCAACTGGTAGTTCTAGTGGAATTAAGATTTACACTTTCTTAGTACAATAACAAATGAGTCAGCAGATTTTCACATTAGCACTTCAAACTATTTCCAAAATAATTTTTCCAATTTTATTCTCAATGTAATATTTATACAAAAGATAAGTTTTCTAGCCATACCAGTTAACTATTACTTGATAATAAACTATCACAATTCTCAGTGACTTAACACAGGAATATCAATTATTTCTCACTAATCTGCTTGGGTTGTGAGATTCCTAGGACAGACTCAGTTAATCTCATCTGGCCTCAATCTCATTATGGTGGCCATGAGCTAGTATTTTGTTTGTGGGATGACTGCTCTAGGATAGCTCAGTTGGACAACTTATCTCTGATCAACCTGAATTCCCTTCCTCTAACAGCATAAGGCTTGTTTTCATGGTCGTTTCAATAGAGAGTAGAAATGTGTGAAGATTCTTTAGGTCTAAGCTTGAAACTAGCATACCATCTCTTCTCAGAATTTTAATTGTTCAAAGAAAAGCAAAAAGCTAGCCCAGGATCTAAGATGAGAAATTAAATTTGAACTCTCCATGGAAGGATTTTCAGCTACCTTGCAAATGACATGAGCAAGGAAGATTAGAAAATTTTAGTGATTTTTTCCAATCAATCCAACATATTAGCTTGTAAAAATGTTCTGAGTTTAATAAAGTTTAAATAGCATGGTGATCTGAAAATACATAATCATGTATGAAGGAAAGTCTTAATCAAGAAGACTGAGAAAGAATAGTTTAACATCTAAACTATCTAAAAGTATAATAGTAATAAAACTTTTGTTAAATGACCTATTAGCACATTAATCTAACCCTAGTTCACAGTTTTTAAAAACATTATGCATAATTAAGAACAAGGTTAAAGGTATATAAAATTTCATATACTTTCTCTAAAAATAAAATATTTATCCAAGTTAGATGATGGCATTATAGTAAATTAAATATTCTCGACAATTGTAATAGCTCAAAAAGTAGACATTATTAAAATAAGTTATCAGAGAGTTTAATTTGTCATTTTCCTTCAAATTTTACCCAATGTTAATATTCAACTTTATAATTTATATACGGTTTGCATTTACACATAACACATGTAATAGTTAAAGGTCTTCAAGATATGGGAATGTATATTTTAAAAGATGTAATTTATAGAGCATCAAAACTATAAGAAAAAAAGAAAGTAAAAAAGTTATTTTTGTTAATTCACAGACTTTAATTCAAACTTCCTAGAGCAGAATTAAAGGATTTTAGATATTGCATTCATGAATTAATTTTGACATTGTGAATTTTACAGGCCCAATGACCACAATTATTGAACAATGAATGATGGCAAACACTCCTTGTCCAAGGACCTGGTATTATATCTTAACTTCTGAACAAAATCCAATGTTTAGTTAAAAGCTTTATAATCAAGATCATCTTCATTACAAACTCTCACATCATTCATCTTTGTTTGTTATTTCTTAATGAAGGAGACTGCTTTTCTTCTTCAAAATGCTCATTTCAGCATGTTAAAACAAAAGCAAAAAATCCTTAATTTTCTTACAAGGGAAAAAGTAATTCCTTTGTGCACCAGCACCCACCAGAAAAGCTGAACAATTTTATATGACAGCTTTAGTAACAGTCAAATAATTTGTGTTAAAATTTTAATTCCTTAAATTTAATACATGATTAAGAGAATTATATTTTGCTTAATAGTACATTCTTACTACCTAGCACAGTGTAATTGTTCAAAAAATACTTGTTTAATAAAGAATTATGTAAATCATATTGGAAGAAAATATTAAACTGTCATCAAGTTTTAATTTATTGGGTCATAGACATTCAATTGTTAAAAGCCTTCTTTAATCTTTGATAGAAAACAGCACAAAGGAGGTAGGATCAGTTCAAGAAAAATTGCAATCAGAACTTTTTTTTTATTCAGTTTTCCCCTATTCTCACTGATCCTACTTCACAGACTATGCTCTCCCTCCCTTTCATATCTATCTCCCTTTCCTCAATACACAGGTAACCAAGGTCCAAGTATACAACATTATCAGTAATTACTGAGGCCTGATGTTCTTAAATAGGTGCCCTGGTTGTCTGCTGGCATTAGGTTTTCATTTGTCTGATGTCTGCATCTATAGAGTATAGAGATTAGCTCATATCAATAGGTCACAAAAGGGATGTTACCCAAGCTTAAAATACTTGGAGAGATGAGTTTTACTTATCTTTTCACTTTGTTTTACTCTATTTTTATCAAGCTCTGTTTTATATAAACTCTACTATATATATACTTATATACTTTATATAAAACAGAGCTTGATGAAAATAGAGTAAAACAAAGTATTTCCTAACTGTGAGACTAACATTACCTCATGAACTCTACTCCTGTTCAGCAAGAATTCCTTTAGAGAATGCGGAAAAGAAGATTAAGAAAAGTCTCTGCTTTCTCTGAAGTTAAAATTTATGTCGACAAATAACTCAACTGCTAAATTACTCTTAAAAATTCTTTAAATGTTCTGGAGGAAGTGAAGAAAAAGAGATTGTGGTTTATTCTTTTTTAAGCAATTGATTTGGTTTTCCATCTTAATATAACTCTTTAAATGAAAGGTTGTTAAAGAGAAGCTGACATAAATTCTGTGAATGATCTTGCTTCAGGTAAGAATTTTTATTTCTCCTTCATAGTAATATTAACACTACTCTTCTCAGTTCTGACCAGGAGTTTTCACATCACCGAGGTCTTTGGAATCAGATAAAATGAGGAAGGTAAGTAACTTGAACTCTCTGAGCCTAAGTTTCTTTGGGTCAGTGGTCCCAATACTTCTCCCAGGTTTGGTAATTGGCTAGCAAGACTCAATTGACTCAGCATGTAGTCATCCTCATGGCTATGATTAGTCTCAGCAAAAGGACCCAGAACAAAATTGGGAAAGAGAAAAGGTGCTTGGGGAAAACTCTTAAAGAAAGTAGGCACATGTTTTCAAAAGTCTTCTTCCAGTGGAGACATACACACTTATTCCCTCTTACAATGAGTTGCTATAATAAATATAAAATATTTTCTACTAATATTTAATTAGCTCATTTCATTAATTCATTCAGAGTTTTAATTGGGACTGGTCACATAGGTACTCTTTCCTTCATATATAAGAAAATACCCAATTCTCTGATGGTAAGTTGATATTCAGCATAAACCATATTGTTTGTACAAAATGTTTAGGTATAATGTGCTTTTCTTATAAGCTTTGGGAACAGTAAGACCCCTTTGAGATCCAAGTTCCCAGATGCCAGGTAGCAGACAACTACACAAGCCCAAGCAGTCCTTTCCAATGTATCAGTTTCAGACCTGCTATGTTAACTCTTTTTTTGCACAATCTTCATGTGCAAAATGGGAAAAATGCTTATATTAGAATATAGTAGGAGTTGAATTAATAAATAAACAAAAAAATAAGGAAAGAGAGAGAAATAAACAACAATCACAACAGTACATTAAACTTTTAGAAGGAAAGAACAGATCTGTGGTTACTAGAAATGGAAAGGGGAAGTGGAAGGGGAGTGGGAGGGATTTTAATGAAAAACTAATGAGAAATTGGTTAGTGGACACAAAGAATGATTACATATTGTAAAGATGAACAAACTAACTATCCTGATTTGACCATCACATATTGTACACAACTACTAATAGTCGACTTTGTACCCTACAAATATATATAATTAATTATGCTTCAATTGTTGTGGAAGGAGTTGCCAAAGGAAACACAGTCACTTGGAGAGTTGGAGAACACAGATGATTTATTATGCTGGTGGGTCTCAGGGGAACTAGCTAAAATAATTAAAACAAAGATTAATACAAGGGGAGGATAAGGAATTTAGCCACTTTAATCCCCCCTTTTATGCTCTCTCTCAAACTATTCAGTGAGCATAACTCTCAGGTTTCTTGTCCTCCATTGGCACACAAGTGTACCCTGGATGAGACAGGATGATTTGTAGCTTGATGGTTTGCAAGTGATCTGAAACAAACTTAACAATACAGTTTAGAACACATGGAACAAACAAGAGTACAAGGAAAATTATCATCATAGGCCCAACAAATGGCAGAAGCCAGGATACCCATTTCCAGGTACCCATCAATGAAAACCAGGATTGTTTTAGCTCTTCTCTCCTTTTAGTTATACGTTCTTTTAATTGTTGGACCATATTTCTTACAATTCCTGACTTGTTGGCATAGAAACAGCAGTCTTCATTAAGAAATAAACAGATCCCCCCTTTTTCTGCAATAAGCAAATCTTAGCACTCACCTGTTCTGGTAGACTACTTTTGCCAGAGTCCACTTGGTGTTGCAGAGCTGCTCAGGAAGTAGCCACTTGGTCCATGTCATTAGAGAGGTTCTTAGACCATTTATTATAGGAAGTGGCAGAGCGGGCTATTCCTCCAACTCTTGCCCCAACTCCCGCAGAAACTTCCAGCCAATTAGCAATGGTATAACAAGAGGGAATGCTCTCCTTGCTCCTACAGGTGATCCAAGGGGGCCAATGAAAGATTGGTTCCCCAGGACAATATCTGCCTCAGGGATAATAGAGGCTACTGTGCAGATTCTTGCCCAGTTTGCAGGGAGACAGTGATAGGCAAAACTTACTAACACAAGGAACATGCCCTTCTGTGGTCGGCACCAGGGCTTGGAGCGTTTAGTGGTGGGGATGCTAGTGATATTGTCACACTGTCCTTTTGCTGAGTAACCCACCTTCAGGGCCTGTCCTGTGTTTTGGACGCACCGTGGGGCCCTAAGTATCATGATTATTTTTGTAACCCTGGGCTCCTGTGCTGTGTTAAATCAACCTGCACTCTCCCCCGAGATATTGGATGGCAGTATAATGGGACATCTTAGGCAGGCAGAGCCAGCAGTCCTTAGCCAAAGCAGGGTTAGAGATATTTAGAAGGTAATGGACAGTCTTTAACACGTGGTCAAGGTGTGACTTGTGACTAACCCTGGGGCTGCTTTCTAGCATTAAGACCTCCGGGTTGAGTCTGTATTAGGCCCCTTTGTTATAATGGGACTGGCTGGGCCCTCCTGTCTATCACCATAGTTTGCTCCTTCTCAACAAAAGGAGTGGCCTTGGTGTTTGCAAGTCCAATAAAGTTTCTGGTTGGGCCCATGACAAAGTCTTTTCTGTTTCCATCAAGGGTTTAGGCCAACAACACCATGAGAGAAATAGGCACACTTTGGGAGGGGATTGACAGGTAGCCAGCAAGAATAGCCAGTTGTGGTCTAAAGTGTTGCACACTCCCGGTTAGGACTTTGGGGGTAAAAATGATATTGTACAGGAAAAATTTCCTTAGATGCATCTTTTTTCAGTGCCCCACAGGTTCGGGGAATATTGCTAGGTGGGTAACACACTGAAGGCGGAGGTTGTCCTAGTCGAGGGTAAGGGCAGAGGCAGGATGAGAGGTGTTCCTCAGAATGCCAGATGGGTAGGACTAGTAACAACAGCGTTAACAACATCAGTGGGCTAAAACTCATTTTTAACTCTTCCCTACCCAAAGAGGGTAGGAGCACACAGCATGAGAATATGTGTTGTGCTTCAGTGGTTAAATAGGCCTTCCCTAGATTTGAAAAGTTTTCACCTCTTTCTCGGGGGTACCAAAGGCACCTGGACATACACAAAAGCTTCCCTTTCCTGTTGGTGATGTGAGAACCAAGTTTTAAACATTAAACATTTTCAACCATGAACATAAACCATTAAACATTACCAGACCTAGATTGTGCTTAAGCATCAATTATCAGACAGTTAAACAAGCTTTGTTTATATGTGTTCCCCTCCCCGCAGTGGAGCCACATGACAGACAAGGGTGGCGGGTTGTCCCCCTTCTTCTGAAGGAGAAGGAAGACCACACAGGTGTCCACCTGGCCCTGCCTCTCACATAGTCTTGACTATGGTATGCCAGTATAACCCCCTGGCCTAGTTCAGTCCATGGCCAGACTGAAGTCATCATTTTGCCATCCGACTCAGCCACAAAACCACATGTTAGAACCCACTTGGACACCACATTCATCAATATTTCACATTCACTCACTCATTCAGACAGAGGTTAAGTTACATTGTCTATCCCAATCCTACCTAACTCACAAAGATATCTGGAGGATGCCTGAGCAACTCAGGAGAGATCTTGAATTGCCTGCAACCAGCAACTTGGATACAAAATAAGCCCCTTGTCAACAACGCTCCTCATGGGGTTGTCTTCAAGAGGGGGTCACCGGGTTGTGCTCACAACTGGGCCCCACAGACTTCCTGGGCTGAAGTCTATCAGACAGGTGGCCCTTACTGGACCTCTGGGAAGACAGAGGTTATCTGCTCCCAGACCATGGTAATGAACCTCCTGGGGGGTAGTTGGTCTCCCCCTCCACCCTCTAATATGGCAAAGTGTTCAAAATACAGCACTCAAAGAAATCAGACAGAGAATTGGAGACCTGGGTGTTGCAACCCAGTCTCAAATCAGGTAGGGAACAAGAGCTCAACTTGGTCAGTCTTCCCTCTTAAGTCTGTAATGCCCAGGGTGGGGCCCTTCTAAGGACCTGATGAGAGGGTGATTGGTCTCCAGCTTTGCTCAGTCCTCAAATCCTAAACTGAACTAAATGATAGGTGGAGAAGGGGGCTTACCAGTTGTTGAGACCTTTTTGAGTCTGGCTGGTCCATTTTCTCCTTTGAGTCCAGTTGGGCAGGCACTTCCCTGGATCAGTGAGACCACTTCCTCTGAGGGCCCAGCTAAGCTGCCTGGGCAGCACCTCCTCAGCTGTCTGTGGTGTTGCCGGCCCCAGGGTCAGTGCCTGCCCAGGCTGGTGGCTCAAGGGGCTAGCCTTCATTTCCTGGCATCACTTCCCAACCAATGCACCAAAAATGTTGTGGAAGGAGTTGCCAAAGGAAACACAGTCACTCAGAGAGACGGAGAACACAGATAATTTATTACACTGGCGGGTCTCAGGGGATCTAGCATTCCAAAATCCTGAGCACCAAACGCTGGGGTAACTAGACTTATGCACTCTTTTGGGCAAGCAAACAAGCAAGCATTCCTATTGGCTTTGTCTGTATTCAGTCAGAGTTACCTAAATTGGGAGTCTTTAACAGGTGGTTAGCCGGGTCAGTGGCTTTGGGTAGGGGGCTTCATCACAGTGGGTACAAGAACAGGAAGTGTGGTCAAAGAGCAAGACTACTTCCAAAAAGTGGGAATGAGGTTTTGAGTAAGGGTCTTCTTTAGCAAAAACTAAAAGCAGCTTTGTTTCTCATCTACACAGGAAATTGCTGGCAGTCTGTTGTTTAGTTCAGTCTCTTACTAACACAGGAAGGTTAAAAAACTAACAAGCTTGTAACCACAGAGCTACAGAGTGCAGAAATGCATTCAGTTGTTAACTCTTAACACAACTCTAGATATTTTTACATACAGGCAGATATTAGCTAAAATAATTAAAACAAGGATTAATACAAGGGGAGGACAAGGAATTTAGCCAATTTATAATAATAAAAGAAAATAGTGTACTATAAATAATATATACATAATGTCATGTTTCAAAGCTATTTATCAGATCATGTATTTATTATCTTTAGAAACAATTTTTTTTTTTTTTTGTCTTTTTCCATGTCCGGCAATGGATCGCAACCCTCAGTGTTGCCCCCGTACTGGACCGGGACTGGCAACGGGATCGCAGCCCTCGGCATTGCTCCCGCGCCTCGCTCAGCCAGTGAGCGGGAACCGGTCTGTACTTGGGACCCGAACCCTTGGGCGGGAGCGCCGCCGCACTTCCCAAGCGGCGCACTATCCAGTGTGCCACCGGGCCGGCCCTTTAGAAACAATTTGTATTTATCATTAACATAAATCACTCCCTTGTGTATTTTGACAAACAAAAATTGAGGGAATAAGTCAAATTTTTATTTTATTCTTTCACTTTATGGTTACAACCAATTTAAGAATTAGTTTTCTGTATTAGTAGTTGGTGCTGCCATAACAGAATACTATAGTCTGGGTGGCTTCAGTGATAGAAATTTATTTTCTCACAGTTTTGGAAGCTGGAAGACTGAAATGAGGGTCCTCCATAGTCAGGTTCTGGTGAGGGCCTTCTTTCTAGGTTACAGACAGCCCCCTTTTCACTGCATGCTCATGTTTTCTCTTCTTTGTGCATGTACTGGGAGGGAGGGAGGGAGGGAAAGAGAGAGAGAGAGAGAGCAAGCTGTCTGTGTCTCTTCTTAAAGGCACTAATTCCATCATAAGGGCTGCACCCTCATGACTTCATCTCATCTTAATGAAGCCCCCAAATGGCTTCATATCAAACTACCACCACATTGAGAGTTAAGACTTCAACATATGATTTTGGGGAGGACATAAATATTCAGTTCATAACAGTTTCATTTTCTCCATGTATGAGCTGATTATCAAAGTCATTAATTAACTTATCTAGTATACGCAGATAGTATTCTGATTCTAAGTCCTGTATTTTGTTGTTATGCCACTGAAACCTTTAAGAAGTGCATTATAATTAAACATAAAAAATTTAGGGCTGGCCCGGTAGCACACTGCTATAGTGCGCCACTTGGGAAGCGCGGCGGCGCTCCCGTGGAGGGTTCTGATCCCACATACAGACCGGTTCCCGCTCACTGGCTGAGCGAGGCGCGGGAGCAACACCGAGGGTTGCAATCCCGTTGCCGGTCCCGGTCCGGTACGGGGGCAACACTGAGGGTTGCGATCCGTTGCCGGACACGGAAAAAGGAAAAAAAAAAAAATTAGGACTAGAAATGCAGGATAGTTAATAGTGAAATGTAAATATGTAGTTTAAGTAAAATTGATATTATTGACTATTGATGGAATGCAAGTTTCAAAGTAAAAGAAAGCGTTTCTTAAACTCAAATTCTTGAGTTTGGGTATCTAATGCAAGTCTAAAAAAATAAGAGTTATGTGAAACCTCAGGCAATTACTTAACGTCCTTAGATATCATTGTCATCACTGGTTACATTGAGGTAATAATGAGACTTGCATCATTTTTGAAGTGCTGATTACCTCATGTACCCACTTCCTGCTCATTCTGGAGTTCTGTGTATGTGTTTGATGGGGAGGGGGGAATTCTGGTTTATTTCTATTGAAATCTTTCCCTGCAGTTCTGAAGACATTTCCTTTTCTTACCCTGTTCTCTTAAATTATTTACTTTGCTGCCTCCTTGAAAATTATACTGAAATATTCTACCACTGCTTCCTTTACTAATGGTCTTATATTTGTAGGCTTTTAAGTTTTCAAAATTGTTATTATTATTATTATTTTATTTTATTTTGTCAATATACAATGTGGTTGATTATTGTGGCCAATTAAAGAAACCTCCCTCCCTCCTTCCTCTCCCCCCTCCCTCCCAACAATGTCCTTTCTGTTTGCTTGTCATATCAACTTCAAGGAATTGTAATTGTTGTGTCTTCTTCTCTCCCCCGCCTACAGGTTTTGTGTATTTATTTATTTATTTTTAGCTCCCACAAATAAGTGAGAACATGTGATATTTCTCTTTCTGTGCCTGACTTGTTTCACTTAATAGGTCCATCTATGTCATTGCAAATGGCAGTATTTCATTCTTTTTCATAGCAGAGTATTGTTCCATTGTGTAGATATACCACACTTTCCATATCCACTCATCTGATGATGGACATTTGGGCTGGTTCCAACTCTTAAAGAATGCTGCAATGAATATTGGGGAACAGGTATACCTTCGACTTGATGATTTCCATTCCTCTGGGTATATTCTCAGCAGTGGGATATTTGGGTCATATGGTAGATCTATCTGCAATTGTTTGAGGAACCTCCATACCATTTTCCATAGAGGCTGCACCATTTTGCAGTCCCAACAATAATTTTTATGTTGTTTTAGTGATACAGAGTTGGGGAATATAATTCATTGTATTACGGACTTCAGTGTTTAGTAGCAAAAATAATAAGATACACACATGAAGAATTATATTTGAAATTAAAGTAATTTTATATTATATGTTATGTACATTAATATGGTAGGAAAATTACAAGGAAGTCAGGCTGAGATTGTGAACATGTTATTTTTTTCATGATGGAAGTAGAATTTGAAACAAAATTTGATGGATGTGGAAGATTAGGCTATGCTGATATAGCACTATGTTTTCTATGGGCCAAGAGTAGAACATAAGTAAATGAATAAATGAAAGGAATCATGTTTCCCATTGGGGCAAAGATGAGTATTTAAGTTTGATGCATAAAGTTATGTAAAAAGAAAAGCAAGCCTGGAAATGTACTTAGAATTTTTACAGTTCTCTTACACATTTACTATATTTATCATGTTGAGAAATGGATTAAATAAAATGTACAGCATCTGTTAACTTCAACCCATCTAATTTCCATGCTCATGATATGGCCTTAGATTTCAAGGGATAAAGTAGAAAACCCTCATTACATTTATTCGGAATGTAGATTTATTTCTATGATCAATTAAAGTCAGTTATATACTATTATGTCTATTTTTTCAAAAAATAATGGTTATAATCATTTCCCTTTCTATATACAAGCCCCTTTCAATGTGATGTTGAAAATCCTCCCAAGAAATGGAGTATACTTCCCTACTCTTACATGAAAGTTGACTTGTGACATGCTTTTGTCAGCAGAGTGTGGTGGAAATGACAGTGTGTCTTTTCTAAGGCTATGTCTTAGAGATATTTTGTGGGTTTCTGCTCTTTTTCTTGGACTCTTGAAGACTGTCACATGAACAAGCCCAAAGTAGAATGCTTGAGCATAAAAGACTGTGGTGTAGAGCTGAGTCAACTGTTTCATCCCTATCAAGTTCCCAGGTGTGTGTGTATATATATATATATATATATATATATATATATATATATATATATATATATATAAATGCCCAGCCAAGATTAGCAGAACCAATCTATAACTGATCTAGCTAACCTCTAGAAATTGAGCAAAACTTTCTTAAACTAGTCATCTCTCAGCTGCCCTACAGATTTGTGAGCTAACAATAAATGCAGCTATGTAAGTCATGATGTGTTATGACTAGCATGTTACATAACCATGACTGCTTCATTACTAGATAGACATGTATATAATACATATAAATGTGTGTGTGTGCGTGTTTGTGTGTGTGTGTGTGTTTTGCTTACACTGGTGCCCCATTACCTAATGCGATAATTGAAATATATGTGCAAAAAAATATGTCCAAGTAAATGACTCCAAGGTATTTGAAAAACATAAATAGCAATTAAAATTGCTTAGTGATATAAATGAAACAATAAACAAAATGGTGTTCTTTATTACTAACCCTAGTTATTGATAAAAATTATTAATTCCCTCATTTGTCAATTTCTCTTTTTTTACACTGCTATATTTTTATCCTCCTTGTATAGCAAAGGGCTTGGAACACAGAAAGTGCATAGTAAATGTGTTTGTTTTAATAAATAATTTTAAAATATTGAAGCATTCATAAGTCCTGGGTAATTTACTAATTGAATTTTACTTACTTTAAATATGATTTTTTCCCCTTTATATAGTTAACAAAAATGAGGAAACTGGGCCAAATTTCAGGCACTGGATACAAGCCCAGATTTGGCTGACATCATGGACCAGTCTTTTCCTATTCTACAGAACCATTTAAATAATCAGATATTAAAAGTTTAAGTGACAGAATGGTTTCCAAAATCCCTTGAAATATCAATATTTAGCATATTTCATTACTTTAGGAGCCAGAGAAAATATTATCATAGATTACTGATACATGAAAACTACTATTACTTTAAAACTGACATCTTCTGTGTGCCTATCATTGGACATAGTCGCTATATATGGTATAAATGATAATTTTGCATTAATCAAAAAATTCAGTGATCTAGAGTAATTCATCTCATCTTTGTGTGTTTGTATGCATTTATATGTGTGCGTTTGGGAAAATTGTGTTCCTGGTATCACATTATTATGTGGATATTTTTACTTTAATTATGCAAGTATTGTAACAAACCTAGTGAAATAAATTACAAAGTATTTCTGACTGATTTTTTGAGGGGGGGATATTACAATGATCATTAGAAATCTAATCTGGCAAGAAATATTGAACTGCATAACATACTCATTCATGACGAATATGCCAACTATCCTGATTTGATCATTACATATTTTACACAAATACTGATAGCTCTGTATCCTACAAATAAGTATAATTGATTAGGTTTCAATAAAAAAAAATATTGAACTGTATAGAAGGAGTAAAATGAATTTTATAGGGTGATTTTTGTTATTTGGTTTCTATATCAATTTTTTTAAATGTCTGAGCAAGAAAACTCATACATTCATAGAATATAAAGAATCATTTTGTTAAAAATTACCCAATGTAACTTTAAAAATTACCCAATGTAACTTTAAAATTTTATTATTGTCTATAATTATAACAATGGAATTTCATTTCTAAATGTCATAAATGCTGCAAGTTATAGGACAATTTGAAAATATGAAAAATAATTTGTATTTGGAAACCGAAAGTTTATTTCTGTCTATCACAGTATAATATTTATGTTTATTTAAATAATAAGAAAATAATCATGAGAAAAATAAAACTATACTGGCTTATTTTGAATATAAATATGCTAAATGATATAATTATGAGAAAAATGTTAAGTTTAAAACTTAAGAATGAACAATTTCTTATACACAGAGCACCATTTTAACAAAATAATTTATTAGATATATAGGTATTGAAAATACACATATGAGGTATAATTGTCACTGCTAATAAATAATAACTACATATATTCTAAAACAATTATGTCCTAGTTGTCTAATGAGACAGGTGGTAATACTTTCCCCTGGCATTTATGTTTTAAAGAACTCATATTTTTTACACACCACCATGGATTATAAAATATGAAAAAGTTAAAATATAATGAGTGCTGATTTTATTTCTTTGCAAAGGGCAGATAATTAAGAAAGAATAGATAGTATTTTAATCACTTATCCAATAATAATATTGTGCATACCTGAAGATTAGCCCTGAAAAAAAAAAAATAACTAAAAAGCCAAATGGAAGGCAAAGAAATGTGCAAATGCTATGATGAATTGTTAAGTGAAATTTAATTGTGAATCTTGACTTAATTGCAATAGATTAGTTTTTATGTAAATGTATAAATCATGAATTTATTCTGACGTGACATGTATCAGTCAGGATTGGCTGGCTATGTTGTGATGACAAGCAACACCAAACGATTAGAGTACATTTCTCAGTTCTAAGCAGTCTCAGTCTTCCAACCCAAGGGCTATTTTAACATTGGAGGCTTCTTTGGTCTCTTGGGCATCTATTTATAAACATATGCTTGTATGGGTTTGATCTAGAGAATCAAGGATGAGAAATTAAATACTTCTATATAGAAGTAACAGCTAGTACTTTTGGTAATATTTATAGTCAGACAAGTCATTTGACTATGGCCTAATGTAAAGAGAATAAGAAAGTTCAGTTCTTCCATGTGCCATGAAGGGAAATAGAACTTGATATAAAGATTAGCTGCAGCACATTTACCACACCGTGATTTGGGAATTATGTTATGTACTTATATTGGTTGGGAGTAGCATATTTACTTGAAAAATACAATTTTTAAGTTGAATTTTTGGCTTCAGTCATGACTATAATCATGTACGATGTTGCATGATTTATTCCAAGTGAAAATCTCTTGGAACCACCATAGCTTCAAAACAGAGTCTAGAGATAAGTAAGTAAGAATAATTTAAAATATTTTTTAGAAGATTCCATATTGATTTATGAAGGCATTAATTTTCCATTTAGCTCCTAAAACTGACTATTAATAATTCTTGGCATTCAAAGATCAATGTCTATTTTTATAATTAAATTAATGTATGGCATTTTTGAAAATCAGATTTAAATGTTGTAGTTATGACATAAAAAGCATTTTCCAAACTGTTCTGAGGAAAACATAACTGCAGTAAAGTTGAGACAGCACTTCAAGAATATTTCCTTTTTATAGTCAATCAAAAGTTTAACCCAAATGACTTACTATTACCACCACCAATTAATATTGCAAACTGTACTGATTTAATTAAGTGATAAGAGGATCATTTAAAATTGCTCCTGAAAAATCTACAATTTGGAAAATAAATAATTTATCATGACTACATATTAATAGAAAATCACTTTTAGTTATGACATTATATAATTATGCAGTCCAGTTACATTTTTAAAAATATAATCTTAGATGAATCTGCATTAATTTGTAATGTGAGGCTTTATATTAATATTATAGGAAGCTGTCTATAGTATCACAGACACTGATAGGTATGAAGTATATGTTAAAGCCAGTTGTAAAATTAACCTTTGCTTTTTTGTAAAACAACAAAACATCAACTACTTAGGGAGAAAAAGCCTGCCACTATTTATTCTAAGGTCCATGAATGCTATATTACCGACACTGGCAATATTCTTCTTTTTCTGTTACATTTTAGAAACTTTATCAGTAAAATATTCTCTAGTTTACTGTGAACTATGAGGTGTCTAGTTAAGAAAACACATTGGTAATTTAGCTGTTTTCAGAACTGCCTTCTGATAAACATGAATACAAAATCTTATAAACTCTGTCTTACTAAAATTTTTAAGACTAATAAATTGTATTCTATGTGTTTTCCATTGCTTGAACAAAACAGTGAAATTAACAACTACCAACAAATGTACTTATAAAAAGAGAAGGAAAAAATGGAAGAAAATATGGTGGACAAGATGAAGAAAAATGAAATTACTATGGAAACTGAATCTACTCTTTGGCAATGGCATAAACTTCTTTTATATTCTCTTTGGCTTAAGAAAATGATCTATACAAATTTTAGTTAGAACTTAGAAATTAATTATTTTTGTTCACTGTATTAATTTTAAACTTTATTGAAATTCATATGGAACAACAAAAGACCCCAAATAGCCAAAGCAATCTTGAACAAAAACAATAAAGTTAGAGGAATAACACTATCTGACTTTAAACTATACTGCAAAGCTATAGTAACCAAAACAGCATGGCACTTTCTTAGAAAGAGACACATGGACCAACAGAACAGAATAGAGATCTCAGAAATCAGGTCAAATACCTACAGCCATTTGGTCTTTGACAATGGCATCAAGAACCACACACTGGGGAAATGACTGCCTCATCAATAAATGGTGCTGGGAAAATTGGACATCCATATGTAGAAGAATGAAACTACACCCATACTGCTCACCATTATACCAAAATCAACTCAAAATGGATTAAATAACTAAATATATGTCCTGAAACTAAAAGCTCCTAAAAGAAAACATATGGTAAACACTTCAGGAAGTAGAACTGGGCATAGACTTTATGACTATGACCCCAAAAGCACAGGCAACAAAAGGGAAAATAAACAAATGGGATTTTATCAAACTAAAAAGCTTCTGCACAGCAAAGGAAACAATTAACAGAGTGAAAGACAACCATCAGAGTGGGAGAAAATATTTGTAAAATAAGCTTCTGACAAAGGATTAATATCCAGAATATACAAGGAACTCAAACAACTTAACAGCAAAAAAATAAATAAATAAAAACAAATAAATAAAAACAAATAAATAAAAAATGGGCAAAGGAACTGAATAGGCATTTCTCGAATGAAGACACACAAATGGCCAACAAACACTTAAAACAATTCTCAACATCACTCAGCAACAGAGAAAAGCAAATCAAAACCTCATTAAGAAACCATCTCACCCAAGTGAGACTAGCTATCATCAAAAAGATGGAGAACAACAAATGCTGATGAGGATGTAGAGAAAGGGGAGCCCTCCTACACTGTGCGTAGGACTGTAAATTGGAGCAGCCATTATGGAAAATGGTATGGAGGTTTCTCAAACTACTACAGGTAGAAGTGCCATATGACCCAGTTATCCCACTGCTGGGTATACACCCAAAGGAATGGAAATCCTCATGTTGAAGGGATACCTGTACTCCCATGTTTACTGAAGCTCTATTTACAATATCCAAGTGCTAGAACCAGCCTAAATGCCCATCATTGGAAGAGTAGATAAGGAAAATGTGGTATATTTACACAATGGAATGCTACTCTGCTATAAAAAATAATGAAATACTGTCATTTGCAGCAACATGGATGAACTTAGAGAAAATCAAGTTAATTCAATAAGCCAAGCACAGAAAGAGAAATATCACGTTTTCATTTATATGAGGGAGCTTATACAAAAAAACAAACAAACAAATAAATAGAAGAAAAAAGAGAAAAGACACAACAACCACAATGATTCTTCAAACTTGTTAAGATAAGTGAACAAACTGAAGATGCTGGGGATGGGAAACAGAGAGAAAGAGAGGAGAAAGGGAATAATGGGTAAATGGCCATGAAAATCAATTACATTGTATAATTGGTAAATTAAAAAAAAACTTTTTAATGAAATTTATATTTTAATATATATTTTACTATTACCTAAGCATTTCAAAAACATGCATTCAGAACTAAAACTTTACTTACAAATTCTTGGTTTGGAAGATTACTGATTTTTTTCTGTAAATCATACAGCACACTTTAACTCTTTGTATGTGTATCCTCCTAATCTGACTAATTGGAATCTTTCAATCAAAGGATCACCTCATGAACCACCATATTGAATTCAGTGAAGTTTATGTATATTGGAACAAATGGAGAATCAACAAAAGGAGTTAATTATTAATGTTATGAAATTTTCTGACAGTTGGTAAAGACCCTAGGGTTATAAAGTTCAATGTACAGACACCATTCAAAGGCCCAAATCTTGTTCATATTGGAAGCATAAAAATGTTTGGGAAAAATATGCATAAAGGAACAAAAAATTACTTTGTACACACAGAGTTTCTAGAATATATCTTTTAGTTAAAAGAGTAAAATATGGACAATGTAATGTGTAATATTTTCATATATAGTAGTATTGTTTGTACTTTGTATTTTAAATGTTTGTACTTTTATTTTATACTTTTTGCCCATTTTTAAAGGTACTGCAATACAATAAACATAAAATTAAAAGATATTTATCATCAGGAAATACAATAATATAGTCTAAAAGGAACATATGCATGAAAAGCTTTTGTTCTGATTCCAAAGCATCTTAGATTTTTAGGTTTAAACATTATAAAAAGCCTACATTTTCACAGAATTTCTGAATCTGTACTTTTATAAGGCTAGAATGGCTTTCTCACATGGTTATTTGTAGAAAAATCTCAAGTTATAAAAAGCTTCAGAAACCATTTCAACATCTCTTTTACCATATTCACAATGCTACTGCCAACTTCACAGTATGGTAGAGGCAGTAGTAAAATTTTGCATTTTTCATAACTTACTAAAAAAAAATCTCAATTGCAGAGCAGTAAAAAAATTACATTTAAAGTTTTTTTTTTACTAACTTTCTGAGCCTTTTCAACAAGTCTTAGAGTGTGTTATTTTATTTAGCCCTTACAATAAATCGATTTGTAGATATTATTATCCCCGTTTAACCCACATAGCAACAACTGTGCAAGTCATATATCATTACTTTATTTAATCCTCACAACATCCCCACGTGAAGATTGGCATCAGTTTTCCCATCATTTGATGGACCAACATCAGCTCTTATCATTTCATAGATAAGAACACTAAGGCACAAAGAGATTAAGAAAGTTGCCTGTGTCACACAACTAGTTTTTGGCAACATATATTTGAAGTTGTTCTCAGAATATTATTCTTCTCTGAATAGTATTCTTCACTGGGACTCTTAAATATCTACTACAATTTTAAAAAGCAGTTGCTTCAATCTCTTTCTCTCTTTTATCACTGTCTCCTCCTTTCCTCTCTTTCATTTGGTAAGAATTTATTGTCATATGAGTAAGCCTGAATGTGATTATAGGACAACTACTGAGTTGTACTAATGACATGGAATACATGGGAGGGTTTAAAATAAAAGGTTAATTAAACACATATCCTTCTGAATTCTGCTCATATTCTTCAGATTCAAATATCTGAGTATAACCTTTGATGTATATCAATTATGCTTTTCTGAGTTAGGAAGAGACAGTATAATCTAAAGTATGTTTTTATATGTATTAGTTTCACTTTATAAACCCAAACAAAGAAAAAACAAAAAAAAATTGATATATCTTACCTATGATGTAGATATTTTAAAATACATATTCTCTCACTTTAGGCTACTCACCCAGGAATATGTCCATCTTCTAAAGTTATTGTTACAAGTAATTTTTAACATACTTTAGTAATAAGAACCTAAGTAATTTGCCTCATTTTCTGCTGAGAAGTAAGTCCTGAAAATGTAATGGAGGCATTCGAGTCAGGGCAGTGACACTTCTTCTTTTTCCACAGTAAGCAGTAATCGGTATTTTTGAGCAGCTGCTGTGTTTTCAGACTCTCTGATAAAGGTTTCACTATTTTCAGACTCTGGTGTGATCAAGTCAAGATATCAAGTTTTGTCAAACTTCTGAGATATTTAGAAACTCAGTAATAGGATTCACTAAATAATCCTTTGCAATAGCAACAAGACTCCTAGGATGCTTCCTTTTTTCAGTAGGTTTAGGTGAATCATCTGATTTAGCTTGACCTCTTGTCTTCTTGTACCAGCTAAGACAGATTCCTAATTTAAAAACACCTGGGGAGTAAAGTTGGTAGCATCTGGAAGGGAAGGCTTTGTAGCATCTGGAGCGAAGAGAGCTTTTGATCTCCATTTCCCTGTAGGTCCCTGACTTCGCAATTACATTTGAAGGACTTGTCTGTTGAATAAAAGTTCCAGTCAAGGTGATGTAATCACAGGCAGGGTTGGGGGGACAAAAAAACACAAACCAAAACCTTGAAATGGAGATTTTATTTTTCCTTGTTTTTATAATACAAAAAATAAATTTATTCCTGGCTTCAGTAGTTTTATTTTAGTTACAGTGCCTTAAGTTTTATTAGACGTTTCACAAATAATCCTTGTCTGATATGTTATTAAATTTTCTAACACCTGCAAAGTGAAAAACACACACTTTAATATAGTCAACTTGTATTAATTGTAGTAATATGCTACTAGTAAATATACTAGTAAAATACTTTCTAGCAGCTTCATTAGCCATGGAGGTTGGCCATTCTTTCAATTCCCACATTTGGTTACGTTTAGTTTACAATGAAAGGAAAAAAATTCATAAATCATTAGCCTATTGTCAGTGATAAGTACCAAGGACACAAATGAAACAGAGAAAGATGATGGGAAATGTAATGAGTGCCAGGAATGGTTTTACCTAGTAGGGGGCATTTGACAAAGAATCGAAAGAGGTGAAGTAGTCAGTCAGGCATATGTCTGCGGAGGGGAGGGAAGACTTTTGAGATGAAGGGAAGAGCAAATTCAAAAGCCCCAAGACAAGAGTGTGAATGACATTTCTGAGAAACACTGAGGATAGTGTGCCTAAGCAGAGCGAGCAAGTGGCAGAATAGGAGGAATTGGGATATCGGCTTCGGAGGAAACAAAAGCGATGGACGTTCTAAGATCCTGTAAGGAGTCTGGCTTTTACTGTAAGGAGGGACATGATCTCACCTACTTCTGAATAGGATCACTCTGACTGCTGTGTCGGAAAAAGACTGAAGGGAAGTGAGGGCAGAAAAGCAAGACAGTTTAGGAACAATCACAGTGCCTCACATAAGAGATGTTGGAGACTTGGACGAAAGTAGTAGCAGGTGAGGTATCGAGATGTAGACGAATTGTTGATGTAATTTGGAATTATATATGACTAGATCTGATGACCAATTAAATATGGAGACACAGAGCACTAGGATGAGTTCAAGGTTTTTGGCATGAGAAACTGGAACAGTGAAGTTTCTGTTCATTGAGATGTTGGATTGTCTTAGAATACCTTATTTGTGGTGATTAAAATGGCATCAAAAACTGGTGCTCAAAATTATTATCTTTCACAAATCTTCAATCATCTCTGAAATTTTAGCTACACTTTGCTATTAAGGAATTTTTCTCCAAAAGTCTTCTCTTACAATATAAATGCTTCTTGTGTAAGGGATTAATGCAGCAAGACAAAAACACCATCCATTTAACAAAATACTAGTGATAATTTGTCAAATTCATGAGTCTTTACCCATCCAGAGCCTGAGGACCTAAACTGTTAAAAAATGTGCAAGAGAGAAGTAAGCTACAGCAAAGGTCACTGATGTTAGGAACTGATATTAGGAAAGCTTTATGAAGTATTAAAGGATATTGAATCCAGAGGCTAGAATTAGGGTGTTGGAGGCAATTGGAATGAAGAGTGAATCGTATAACACAGATTTTACCTACTTCAATAATTTGCCTTTGAATGTCATGTTCTCAGTCTTTGGTAATAAAGACTAAAAATAAAATAAGCAACAAAATAGAGGCTTATTATATGTCACTTTCAAAGTGGAGGACTTGCATTACAAACCAGATTAGTTTTTCATAGAACACCATTAAATATTTTAAATAGTATTGAACAGTGTGAAAGGTTGTTTTGTAAATGAACATATCAGACTTAAGGTTTATCCTGTTACTGCAAGAATTCTAAACACTTAAGATGACTTAATTCAACACCTTCATGTGAAATAGTAGAAAACACATAGTAGGGAACTTTTACAATATTTAGTGGTAATGTCATTCATACACCCAATGTCTATATATTTATTTCTACTATACTGATTCTCTTTTCAGAGTATCCTGAATTCTTCAACACAAAATATAAATGACCATCGTATTTGCATTTTTTTTCTGAGCACCGTGATTAACATGATTCTCTCAAGTGTATTAAATTTTTACAGGGCATGTTTTTGATGAGAGTATTTGTGTTTCTACTGGTCTCTGTATTTTTAAGTTTTATTTTATTTGTTATATCTATGGTTTTATTTTTCTAGAACTACTGCCAATTTAACTATACATAAGTTTCTCTGTTAGCATTGAGGAAATTAGCCCTGTTGCATGAGTTTCATCATTAGTAGTAAATATTTTACATTTGTGTAAGTGGCAACCTAAGACATGAATACATATTTATTTCCCCATAAAAAAGCATATATTGCTTATCTTGGAAAAATGTAAAATATAAATAATCTCGTTTGTCTTTTGAATCTTTTCTGAAAGAATTCTTTTAAAGAAACATCATGCTCAATATGGACTTTTTTATTCCAGCTTATTTACTTGTTTTATCCATTGAAAATGAAATTTAATACATATTTTTGAATTGATAATATTCACAATGCACTGTTTTAGGTACCATGTACACTTCTGTTACGGAAATCATTTAATCAAAGGTATTCAAGGAAAGAGTAGGACAGATTAGGTGATAACGACATTGGATTTCTTGTGGATCCAAAAAATATAGAAAAAAAGACATGCAGTATTCTGTTACAAACTCTTAACATTACAAACCCACTTATATAATAAATAGAGGATTTTAGGTGAAATGACTTCACCTTGATATATACAGATTCGGCCATGCTCTCTTCACGGTAGTGTTCACTGACAATTTTAAACAATTTAAAAATCAGGTCTCATTTCTACCTTGTGATGTTGAACAAGTAATTAAACTTCTCTCAATTTTCATTTCTTTAGATGTAAAGAAGAGAAACTTTGTGTCATTCAGTCAATAAAACAGATTGGGGGCCGAGCCCATGGCTCACTCGGGAGAGTGCGGTGCTGGGAGTGCAGGAGCGCTCCCGCCGCAGGTTCGGATCCTATATAGGGATGGCCGGTGCGCTCACTGGCTGAGCACGGTGCGGGCGACATCAAGCCAAGGGTTTTGATCCCCTTACCGGTCACACAAAAAAAAAAAAAAAAAAGGACAAAAAATAAAATAAAATAAATAAAACAGATTGGGTTGATACGTAAGGGTTTCTCTTCCAAACTCCTTTCTCTAATTTCAGATGAGAACGCTAGAAAAATAATACAGCAAAATAAGTTCTAGATACTACTACCTAGCATGGGCTAATCAGCTACTCTGGGTGAATCACATGTTTGTCCCCAAGGTTTCTGGGAGTGTGATGAGATCCTTGGGCCAATGCTATGGAATATATTAAAAATAAATAAATATTCTGTCAACATGAGTCTGTGGGTTTTTGTGGGAGCAGGCCATATCATCCTGTCAGCATTATTTAGTAATAGTAATAGGATTTATGGCTTGAACCCTATATCAGTGAAGCTTGAGGAATTTTGACAGATTAGGCAGGTTACACAGCAAGCTTATGTAAGAGACACCACCATGAGCAGACTTTGGACTTCCTAGTACAAGTTCTTTGCATGCAGGCTAGTGATGGTTTGAGACCTGGACTTCTGTGCAATCCAGCAGTGAGTGGACAAATAAACTTGTGTCTGTAATCTCAGAACGCCTTTCAGTGCATATTCTTCTGCTACTACTATACTGAATCCTTTGCCCACACAGTGAAGCTACTTCATAAGTATAAAACATTTTAGGCCCAGTAAGTCACCTTAGAGTAATTAATGCATGATTAATGCAAAGACTGAGGCAGCTAAATTTGAGGTGCCAGAAATAAAAATTGGATCCAAGTCAGAAGCATAGCTGAAGCTAATATTTCTCTGAGATCATAGGAATTGAACATAGATTTTTAAAGGCCTGTGCTCAGGAGTTCAAATGCCTCTTGTATGAGGTGATAGGATCTAGGAAACAGGTGCCTTTTAGTTGGAGAGTCCCAGTGCTGAAGTATCTCATAACACCTACAATCACAAAGCATTGCCTCATCTAGGGTATTTGAGCTAGAGGAATTTATTACATTTTCATGGAGAAGTGACAAGAAGAATTGAAGCATGAACCATTCTATAGGCAGAGAAGGGTCACTTGTCAGACATTGGAACTGTTGTCCTCTATATTAACATCAGCTTAAGGCTGGTGTCTCTTTATTATCAGGAGGTGATTGAAAAAATCCAGGGGCTATATATTTTCTTGTCCATCTCCAAGTGAGAGAGAAAAATGGACATGTGTGAAAACTCTCCTAGATAAGTAAAAAAAAAAAAAAAAAAAAAAATCTAGAGACCTCTAAGCCCCTAATTGCCCTGAATTGGGTCACATACCCATCCCTAAAGCAATAACTGTGAGATTGCACAGATTTGAGTGAACTTCTTACAAAGTACATGGTACTCATGAGGAGAGATTTATAGACCAAATTATAATTATCAGGAAAGGGGGGGACAGCTTCAAATTCCACTTCACCAGGATATTTAGTAACTATGCTTTCAAATATGTATGAATAAAGAACTTTTCCAATGGCCTCAACAAATGTTTCTTGTGATTATTATTTATTATTATTATTATTTTGCAAAAGAAGTACCTTTATAAATTTTATATACAAATAGTAAGGTAAATATTTCACATTACAGCCAAGCATATACATATCTGTCTATCATCTATCTAAATATTTATAACTTAAATAAAATACTTATAAGCATACCCTTACTTACATTCATAATCACTATTTTCTATTCTATTCCATTCCTTTTTGTAATATTAGTTTACAACCCAATAAGTTGATTTAACAATATATGAGTGAAGATTTACCTGCAGTTTAGAAATAAAATTTGTGCTATAACATTGACATAAATGCTCTTCAGTATCAAGAACTTTCCATCTTGATGTTAATTCAAAATTCAATTTCTTTGGCAAGTAATGTAGTTTTTCAAGAATTAGATATTGTGGGTATGGCTTTGGGAACTCATTCTGCAGGACAGTTCTCTGGGTGGGCTTGGATCTATCCAGTTCTCCTCCTTTTCTTGCTTGTAATTCTCAAGAATAATTGTAGAATGTGCTGCGAAAGCAACATCCTGAGATAATACGGAGGTGGCACGAACAGCTCAGGCTCTGTTCTAGTTCACCCTAAAAACAGGATGTTCTCAGTGCTTTATCTCAGTAATTCACATTCCAGAGTCTCTCAGCTGTAGTGCAAGTGGGGCACACACAGTGGGTACTCAATCCGCACCAGACATCTCTGCTGAGCCCTGGGGTTCCAGCTCACAATGAATCCTAGCCTTCTGTTTTCCCTTGCTGCCTATCTGTAAGTAATAAGTCTACTTCATGTAACTTGTGTACATGGATATTCTGTCTCACTGGACTCAGACAAGTTGATGACCAGTGCACAATGAACTGGCTTCACACACCCCTTGCTAATTTAGCCATTTACAGAGAACGAGGAAATATATGAGCCCAGCAACCACCCCAAGTGTTGTCTGCTATGATATTATGTTTCCAGAGGGAATGATTATTTAGTGACTTGCAAGTTAGACTCATTGTGTCCCAACATCTGCACACTTGACACTAAGCATTATAACTAGTTTGTATCTTTTCTGATTGTCAAGATATTCTTTTTCTTAAACATGCTATCATGAATTGAATAACTAAACATTTTTAGATTAAGGAAGAAGTTCTGACTTTATTCTGTGGCTCTTTGTGTATGTATGTGTGTGTGATTGTCCATCTCTTGCTGAGTTTTGACAGAGGATTAATCTTTTATTATCACCAGTTGTATAGCAGAACTTGACAAATATCATCCTATTTACTCCTTTCATACTAACCTGGTGAGGTTAGCATTATTCTCTCTGTTTTACAGATGAGTAAATGAAGGCACAGAGAACTTGAGGGGCATATGACTGTGCCTGGAATCCAATCATAAAAGTTGTACTCACTATTCTATTTGGGGAGAAGAGGGTGTTACTCAAATTCATGTACTGGCTCAGCAATTTATTTAGAGGAGAATTAATGGGACTTCTATTCTAAAGGTCTAAACAATTCAATATGCAAAATGTGTCAGATACAATGAAAGAGACTCTGAAAATCACCCAGTGAGTTTGAAAAACAGACATGCAACAGCTTTTAATTAGAGAAAATTGGTATTGCTTTTTGTTTGTTCATTTGAACTCAACGTTCTGCAGCTAGTTTTATTCTGCTGTTAAGACAGTAATACAGAAGTGTAGGAGGGAAAAACATGAACAGGATTGTTGTTTTGTTTTTTTTAAATAATACACTTTTAAATATTAGGACAGAGAAAACAGGAGCTACAGCCCTTTGGGTAAAAATAATCAATAAAAATTAGACCTCCTTTATGTACAAGTGTGTAGGTACTGAAAGTAACCAGTTCACATGTGTCCTTCTATCTAGGTTTTGCTTCTGTACATGATGAAGGCTGTTTCTATGAGTAATATTCCACTCTGTTAATTTTTAAGAAATCATTATTTTAGTTCACGAGCAAGGTATGCCAGTGGGGCTGATGATTTTCCTATTTTCAACAGAATGATGAACCTCTAAAGTTGATTCAAGCTCTTGCAATCTTATTAAAAAGCCCTTGACAAAAGGTACCAAGTTTTGAAGAAATCCTATCCTTAAGGAGTGATTTAAGACTCTTGGTTTAGAGTTATTGGATCACTATTTTTAGAACTTCCCTTCTCATGTATCCTTATTGATTTAAAATGTCATTAAATTTCTGGAGCTGTAAGGAAATTGTCTGCTCACAACTCAAGGATTTTTCTACTATGGACAAAATCTTGGATGATTCAGTTTTTCATTTTATGGAACTGAGGGAAATTGCTCAAGTGAAGTTTAAAGTGCTGAGTTAAGAAATAGCCTTGAGGTTTTACTAAGTGGACATTATACTTACAGTTGACAGACTTGCTTTAGTTTCCAAGAAAATGTTTCTTTTTAAGTCCACCTAACTAGGGTAGATGCTTTTGTTTGTGCACACAAGCCACACTAAAAGTAAAAACAGTAATATTTCAATAAATGATTTACTGAAATAAAAGTAGCACATGATTGAAGAAACACCACTGCCACATTATAAATACTATTGTCTGTCAAGCACATGATCAAGGGTGAGATTTAATGTCTATAACAATTGGTCTAGTATGGACTCCCACTAAAAAAACATATGTTTCCCACACTGGAGCACCCTGGGGCCCACTGGTGCATTCTAACTAGATACCAGCCTTCATAGCCAAGTGGAGCAATGGTTAGAGTCCAAATGCAGATCGTACAAGGGAATGATTACACAATGAAAGACACTAGAACTCTAACATAAATTTAAAAATTGATATGGCATTGTGACTGCCAGAGGCAAAATAGAAGAAAGGTGCAAAATATATTTGTTGTTATTGTTTTAATTGCATTTCACATTTGAACAATTTGTCTTTATTTTCTTCACTCATGCGACTAACAAAATACTTCTATTTCAGTGAATCAAGAGAAGGAAGAGAAAATTTATAGACAAAGGAAGGTTTTTTACATGGAAACAAGGAGCTGCGTGGCAAATTTAGATAGAAGACTGATTTCTCAGGAAAATACAGAGTCTGGCCAGCAATGAGAACAAAATCTTTAAAAGACTAGCAACTTCTTATGACAACTGCTATGAGATATGCGGTAGGATTCAAAAGGCATTCTTCTACATACAATAACATTTTGACAAAGAAAGAAAGAAACAAACAAACAAAAAAAGACCACAATGAAACACTGAACTTTCAGAAGGCGAGAACAGACCTATAGTTACCAGAAAGGGGGAGAAGGAGTGGGATTAGGGCGTAATTGAGTAAGGGACACAAACGGTAATTGCGATTTGTAATGATGAACATGCTAATAGTAGTGATTTGATTGTCACATACTGTACACAAAAGCTGATAGAGCACTTCTATACCCCATAAATTTGTATAATTAAAAGTAAGTAAAAGAAAAAATATCTCCGATAGAAAAAGTTTTCGTGATATTTGAGTGAACTATGTCAACAAAGATGTGAGTAGTCTACATTAACTAAGAACTCGGAGCAGACAGAGGCACACACTTGAGTATTAGAAGCTCAAATATGGAAAAAAAATGTGTAAGGACTGGATAACTTCAGGATATAGCTGTAGTTTAGGTTTTGTAAGGAGCAAACAAAGCCATAAAGTGTTGATGGCTTGAGAACTTCAGGTTGGAGGCAGCAGGTTTGAGAAAAGAGAGCTGAGAAGAACAAAGTTATGAATGAGACAGATAGAAAGTGCTTATATGTAAACCAATTATTTGTTAATTCTAGGAAAAATATAAAAGTAGAGAAGCAAATACATGTGTTACAATAATACTAGTAAGATGTAACAAATAAATTCTCCCAAAGTAGTGCCTTAATGCAATAAATGCTCATTTCTAACTCACATAAAGGCTGACTTCTAAATCCGTCACTGAATTCAGGTATCACATTGAATATCATGCCTTAAGATCTCAAACTCTGAATTCTATTTTAGAAAAACTGGCATCATGTTAGAGGGATGGGTAAATAGCAAATATAGTATAAGCCAAGTAGATTTAGGAATACAAAAAAAATAAGAAAAAATAAAAGAAACAAGAAGTAAACTGGGCAGTTTCTAAACATTCAAATATATTTACCTTGAGAAAAATACCCTAATTTATGGCATCGTATTGAGAAAAAACTATGTTTTCCTGGCATGGAAATATGTATCTGTGAATAGCATCCTGCCTCTAGTCAGGTGACAGAAGGAACAATAAATTCTGACCAGTGGGATGTGCAGCAGCAGCAGGTACTTCTCTTTCTAGTCTCAGTGCCCTCTCCACTCCCTCACAGTCTTGCTCTTCAGAAGAAAAATAGTCCTTCAATAATAATAGCAGTTTACGGTAAATTTAACTATTAGTTAGCGACAACTGCAACTTAAGCTTCTTAACTGAGGAAAGTCAAGACAACCTCTAATATGTAGGTTTAGCAATTTACCAAATAATTTTCTCTATCCTAATAGAGAAATTTCACAACTTAACTACATTAATCGGGCTTCTGTATACTAGCAGGCAATTAGTGCTGACAAAACTAAAAGATTCAAACTTCTTTAATGGTTTGGGAGAATTCACTAATGAAGTCATCCAGTCCTGGGCTTTTTTTGTTGGAAGATTGCTAATGACTGCTTCGATCCTTTTGCCCACTATTGATCTATTGAGGTTTTCTGTGTCTTCTTGGTTCAGTTTTGGTACTTTGTCTGTGTCTAGGAGATTATCCATTTCTCCAGATTTTCAAATTTGTTGGTATAAAATTGTTCTTAATAGTTTCTAACAACTAGTTTTATTTTGGTGGTATCAGTTGTAATGTCTCTTTTTCAATCCATATTTTTTGTTATTTGGGACTTCTCTATTCATTTTTTTATAGCTACACTAGCTAATGATTTGTCTACTTTTTTTTCTTAAGAAAAACAAGTTTTTGTTTATTGATCTTTCTGTGTCTTTTTTTTTTGCCTCTGTTTTGTTTAGTTCTGCTCTGATTTTAATTATTTCTTTCTGTGTACTAATTTTGGGGGTGGATTCTTGTTTTGCTAGTTCTCTGCAGTGTAATGTTAGGTTGTTGTTTGGAGTCTTTCTATTTTTTTGATGTAAGCATTTATTGCAAAAAACTTACCTCTTAGTACTGCTTTTACAGTATCCCATAGGTTTTTGTATGATGTGTCTTTGTTTTCTTTAGTTTCAATAAATTTTTTGACTTCCTTTTTAATTTCTTCTTTGACCCACAGGCTATTCAGGAGCATGATTTTTAATTTCCATGTATTTGGATGGTTTCCAAATTTTGCTTTAATCAGTTGTAGCCCAAAAATATTCTGAAAAAGATTTCAATTTTTTAAAATTTGTTGAGACTTGACTTATGACCTAGCATGTGTTCTGTCCTGGAGAACGTCCCATGTGCAGATGAGAAGAATTATATTCTATAGTTTTTGGATAAAATGTTCTGTAGATGGCTGCCAAGTCCAATTGGTCTAAAGTATAGTTTTAATCCTGTGTTTCTCTGTTGATTTGTTGCCTAGATGATCTATCCAATGTTGAGAGAGGGGTGTGGAGTCCCCCAACTATTATTGTATTGAAGTACGCATTTTTTTTAGGTCTAACCATGTTTGCTTTGTATATCTAGGTACTCTGATGTTGGATGTGTACTTATTTATAATTGTTATATCTTCTTGCTGGATAGATCCCTTTATCATTATGTAATGACCTTCTTTGTCTCTTATTATAGTTATTGGTTTAAAGACTATTTTTATAGTTTAAAGTTTATTTTATATAGAAATAGCTACTCCTGCTCGTTTTTGGTTTCCATGGTATATATTTTTTCTGTCCCTTCGTTATTAATTTGTGTGAATCTTTACAGGTGAGGCAAGTTTCTTGTACACAGAATATAGCTGGGTCTTTTTTTTTTTTTCCTTTTTGTCTGTTTTACTGACTGGTAACGGGATCGCAACCCTCGGTGTCGCGCCCGTACCGGTGACCAGCAACGGGATCGCAACCCTCGGTGTTGCGCCTGCACCACGCTCAGCCAGTGAGTGGGAACCAGTGTCCACATGGGATCCGAACCCTCGGCGGGAGCGCCGCCGCACTCCCAAGCGGCGCACTCTCCAGTGCGCCAACGGGCCGGCCCTATAGTTGGGTCTTTTAAAGAAAACTTTTTAGTGAGAAGTTCAATCCATTTATATTGTGATTAACAGGTACTATGTTAGTCCTGGCAATTTATTGATTTTTGTATGCTCATTTTAAATGTCTTTGGTTCCTTTCTTTTATTTTTTGTCTCAGTGTTCATTGGTTTTGTGAAATGGTAAGATAAAGTTTCTTTCTCTTTCTTGATTGTATATCAGTTCTACCAGTGATTTTGTTCTGTCTGGTGGTGATTATCATTTTTTGGATTCCAAATGAAGAACTTCCTTGAGGATTTCTTGAAGGGTTGGTCATGTGGTGGTGAACTCTCACAGTTTTTGTTTGGAAAATGCACTATTTCTACTTCATTTCTGAAGGATAGCCTAATTGGATGTAGGATTCTTGGCTGGCAGTTTTTATTCTTTTAATATTTTGAGTGTATCATCTCATTCTCTTTTGGCTGTAAAGTTTTTTTTCTGAGAAGTCTGCTGTTGGGGGCTCCTTTATAGTGGATGATGCTTTTTTCTTGCCGCTTTTATGATTCTCTCTTTTTCTTTGACTTTTGACATTTTTAACTATGATGTGTGTGTAGATGTGTTTTATGTTGACCATTGGCCCTGAGTAGATTTGCTGGCACCCTGGCTAGACTCCCATGCTCCTGGTAGATGCACTGGGCTGTGCTGAAGGTCCTCAGCTTCAATGGATAGCCTTGGGTGAGGTTTCTCTTTACTCTTTCTTGCAGGAAGAGGTTTCTCCTGGGTCCTTGGTTCCCCTTATTTCCTCTTACCTCCTGCCTGGAAAAAAAGTGGGAGATAAGAGGAATCCAGGATCTGTGTGAGGTGGAGCTGATGGTGTCCATGCTGGGTGACAGCACGGAGCAGGAGTGAATGCTGTGTGGGGAGAAGTTCTGCAGTGGTAGTGCTCAGGGGTTAGGGAGTGGTAAGAATAATTTGCAAGGTTATACTTTCCCTTGTGGCGCAAGTCCCGAACTGTCTAGGGCAGGGCTGCTGAGCCACTTCTCAGGAAGTGAGAGTGGCCACTGTGCAAGCCTTCGACAAAGCACCCTGTTCCTCCTCTCGTGTGATGGATGGGCAGCTGGGCCAGAGCTCATTTGGACACCAATTTGAGCTGCTTGTGGATGGTGTGTGGGGCTACTAGGCAGTCATGCAGTGCAGGGGCCAGTGTATTCACTTCTGGGGACTGCTAGCAAAGTTGCAGGTGTGACTGTTTGGGGCAGAGCCAGCAGGCCACGTCTCTTTTCTTCACAGAGAAATTCTTCCTGTGTCAATCCCAGTGTAAGAGATGTGGTGTTTGAGGCTGTGGGCCTCTTTCTCTTCTTCATGTTACCCTCCTTGGATTTCACATTGCACAATGATCTCACCAGTCTCCTATTGTACTCCCACACTCTCCCTCCAATGCAACTGTCAATCTTTTGCTCTAATTCTTATCTCTTTTCTAGATCCCTACTTCCAATTTATTTATGGCAATTCTTATGAATTACTCTAATGTCTTAGTAGAAGCAGCATTAGCAGTAGGAACCAAACAATTATATCTTACCATATGTATAAATCTGAATATGCTATCCAGCTCTCAAATCCCAGTTTGCCCATCCAAAAAATGGGAATAATAATAATTTCATTTGAAAATGTCAAAAAGACTAAATGAGAGAACACATTTAAAAATAATGTAGAATGATGTTCATGTCAGATATTCTTCAAATGGCTATGATTATTCTGTTTAAAAATGGTATAGTGGATTGTTTAAAATACGCAGCTTAGATTCAGAAATAACAGAGTTCAAACATAAGCTCTCCCCACTTCTTATGTGATGTTGATACTTATTCCCTTTATCTGTCAGATTATTCATCAGTAAGATTGAGTTCATTATACTTATAAATGCTAGAGTTAAATGTAAGTTAATAAGTTGAAAATTCTTACCAAAATGACTGGCATAATAAATTCTTCATGATTCTTCACTTTTTTAATTACCAATCTTCTCCCCATTTTGCTTTCAGAATATTCCTTTCTTAAAGGAATTCTCATGTGAGCAAGTCACTCCTCAATAAAGTCCCAGTATCCCTAAAATATCATCAATAACTTGTACTAAAAATTAATTTCTGGAACCATCTCACTCTAGTGCCCCCCCCACTTTCTGCTAGTGCCCCCACATTTCACTTGCCATTATTCATTACATCATTTTTTTATTCATCATTTTTTTTACATCATTTTTTCTCTGCCTGAATGACTTTTATCTTAATCTATCTGGAGAACATCTATTTCTTTAAGGCATTTTTCAAACATCACTTACTCTACATGACCTTATTTGACCATTTCTGTTAAATACGTTATGCTTTCCTCTATGGTGCCAAGTAATTTTTTGCAGACCTCTTTATAGCAACTCACATTGCATTTGTGATTTATATTGTCATTTTTAAATCTTTCTTCTAAATTAATGACAAAAGCCATTATAAGTCTTTTGATTTGTTCTCCTTTACACTACCACATCATGTCAGAATGCCTCACAGATGGTAGGTTCTCAATTGTTGGATTGAATTAAATAGTGGTTAGGTTGTATAGCTAACATCTTGGCAATTAACGTTCATTCATTCATTCAAGCAATCTATCACCCAACAAATATTTATGGAACTCCCATTAAATGCATATTCTAGGTTTTGTAGTAGGAACAGTAACTTGAATAAAATTGTTCATCAAATAACTTAAGGTCAATAGTACACGGAAAAAGGCATCTAATACTGTGTGTCTAGAATTTAATATCGGTAAAAGAAAAGACGGCTAAGAGAATATAATGATCAGTATCATTCCTAAAAATGATATACATTTTTTTTCTGGCAAGAAGCCAAAGTACAAACAAGGCATTGGAGAAATATTAGCAGATGAGACAGCTGAGATTGTATAAAGGGATGGGGAAAAAAAAAGTATGTAAAGGGACAGGAAAAAGATATGGCAACAGCTAGGTGATTTATTCAGGCAGGGCTACAGTGCTTATTTAATTTTGTTAAAAAATATGTGATAGAAAGAGAAAGGCTTGCAACACAAAAGAAATAAATAATATGGAGTAGAACAGCATCTGGAAGGGGGCAATGTGTTTGCTTGTAAACACCACTGAAGAGAGTATTCTTTCAATAATACTGAAACAAAGAGACTCAGAAGTAGGTAAGAATGAATGCATTTAGATGCTGTTGTAAGTTTGTAGTGATAAGTGGAAAAATATCTAGTCTTTTTATACCAAACGGAAGTAATGTGACCCTGGTTTGCATGCTCTTTTTCTTTTTCTCTCTAAGCTTGAGAACCTATCACAGAAAAAGTTTATAATCAACCCAAACCTTTTATCTCCATTGATTATATGAAAAGTTTCTGGCTTAGGTTATCCATAACCAAGATGCCAGCCACTTCATTATGGATGGCACCCTTTAACACTGCACAGGACATAAAAATTATCATCTGCACAAGTGTATGTGACAACTCTGACAATGGTCAACTAATTGATCTGTGTTTCATCCAGTCATGCACATTGTACCCTTCCCTTCTAGCACTTAGTGCTTTTAATTCTAAATTCTCTTCTATATGAATTCAGTAATACTTGACTATCCTTTCTTTTTGTTTCCCTTTCATTAACTGCCCTTGAATTTAGTTTTTCTTTGTTATTAGTTGTTTACAGTAACTTTCTAAATTACAGAACTTCACAAAATCTTACTCAGGTGTCATCTTCTCAGGTTGGCCTTCAATAAACACACTACGTAAAATTGTTCTCTGATCCCTCACCACCCGATACACACACACACCTTTACTTTCTCTCATCTGTTACTGTCTGACATCATTAGTTTATTTTATATCTCTCACATTAATGTCAGCTCCATGATTGCAACTACTTGTCTTTTGTCTGTGCTGTACCTGGTGTACAGTAGATATGCAATAAATACTTTTTAAGTTAATAACCAGGTAATTTAAAAATATTTTTAAGAAAATATATTTTATGAGTTTGGACAATCAACCATTTTTAAAAATTTATTTTTAATTGACACATAACAATTGTACATATTTATGGGGTACAGTATGACATTTCAATACATGCAGAACTTTTAAAATTATCTTCTTGCTATTTTTAAATATACAACATATTATTGTTAACCATAGGCACTCCACTGTGTACTGGAGCATGAGAACTAATTCCTCCTATCTAACTGTAAACTGTGTACCCACTGACCAACCTTTCTTGATCTTGCCCTTTCTCATACCTCTACCCCTACCAGTCTTTGGAAACCACAATTCTACTTTTTACTTGCATGAAAGCAACAATTTTAGATTCCACAAATGAGTGAGACTACATAGTATTTGTCTTTCTATACTTGGTTTACATCACTTAATATAATGACTTCCAGTTCCATCCATGTTTGTTGCAGTAAACAGGATTTCATGTTTTATGGCTGAGTAATATTTCATTGTGTAAAAATAACACATTTTCTTTATCCATTCATCCATCTATGGGCACTTAGGCTTATTCCATATCTTGGCTATTGTGTATAGTGGTGTAATAAACATGGGTGTGCAGATATCTCAGACTTTGGGCATTCTCTGCAGATTAAAAATTTGTTTGCAGCTGAGGATACTCACTTCTGTCTTCCTTCATCATGTTGGTCAGTACTCTTAGAAATAAATTGGTGTGAGAAAGGACAAAAAATTAAGGAACAATTGTGTATAAACTCACTGGTGAAAGGATCATTTTTCCTTGGATTTTTCAATCGTATAAAGTAAATCTTATATAATCTGGAACTACACAATTTTTAAACTTTTATTTCCCTCTGTTAAGAAAATATAAAGGCTTTTACTTTAAGAGATATGTTCCTGTCAGCCTGATCTAACTATCATGATTACAATGAAGATATCATTAGTGGGAAATTATAGATAATAAAATATTCTCTTCTCTTTTTACTTTAGGGTAAATATTGTTATAAAAATGTTTCATATACTCAAAATATTCTAATTATGTTTTAAATATTAGAAACACTGGCATTAATTGTATTGAGGATAAAAAAATCAGAACTGGATAAATTATAAAGTTTGATATATTTGAAATTATTTCATGTAAATAAATAGTAGTTAATTACAAAATATGATAGTAATTTAATTATAACATAAAAAGTCAAACAGCACAAGGAGAGTAATAAACATTATTAAACAATTGATAAAATAAGTTTAATATCATTTGTAAAAAAAAGATTAGGGAAGTAAAGTAGAAATGTTCAAATGTAGCTTAATACAGCTTTTAAATCAAATATCCAAATTTGAAAAAAATGTCATATACTTTACTTGTATATTTCTATTAGCATTCAAAGTATGAATAACACATTTGAAAATATATTGGCAACATAGCCTAAAGAACAAATTATTCATATAAGTTTCTTCACTAATTCAAATTTAATAAGCCATACAATACAATATGGTAAATAGCATAATTTAAATAAATAATAATGATGTTATCTATAATTGAAAACATGTAGAAAAATCCAAATGTACATTAATAAAACAGTAGCTCAATGAATCACAGAATACTTACATAAGCTTAGGTTTATATCCATTAAAATTGAAATTAGTACCCAACATCAGATCATCCAGGTATACAAAGCAACTGTTACTGGATCTAAGGGAAGAAATAGATCTCAACACAGTAGCACTTATAGACTGTATCATGTCACTCGCAACATTGGACAGATCATCTAGACAAACAACCAGGAGAAAAATATTCATTTAAACACTACCCTAAACCAAATGGACTTGACAGACATATACAGAACATTTCATCTAACAACAACAGAGAATACATTCTTCTTATCAGCACATGAATCATTCTCCAGGATAGACATGTATTAGGTCACAAATTAAGTCTCAACAAATTTAAGAGATTGAAACCAAATATTTCAGACCACAATGGAATGAAATTAGAAATTAACAAACAAAATTTTGGAAATTATATAAATTCATGAAAATTAAACAATGTGCTCCTGAACCAACAGTGGGTCAAAGAAGAAATAAAGAAGGAAATCAAAATTTCTTTGAGATTAATGAAAATAAAAGTACAAATTGCCAAAAATTATGGGGTATTGCAAAAGCAATACTAAGAGAGAAGTTTATCACAATAAGAGCTTACATCAAAAGAATAGAAATGCTGCAAATAACCAACCTAATGTTAAATCTCAAAGAAGTAGAAAAGCAAGAACAATTTAATCTCAAAACTAGTAAGTGGAAAGAAATAATAAAGATCAGAGCAGAACAAAATGAATTAGAGACAAAAGAATGATACCAAAAATCAATGAAAAAAAGCTGATTTTGTGGGGATGAAAAACAAAATAGGCAAACCATTAGCTAGACTAAGAAAAGAAGAGAGAAGTCCCAAATGTCAATAATTACAAGTGAAAGAGGAGACATTACAAGCAATACCACAAAAATACAAGGAATCATTAGAGACTATCATGAACAATTACACACCAAGAAATTTGAAAACCTGGAGGACATGGATAAATTTCTGGACACATACATACTACCAAAACTGAACCAAGAAAAAATAGAAAACCTGAATAGACCAATAACAAGCAAAGAGATTGAAGCAGTAATCAGCAGCCTCCCAACAAAGAAGAGCCCAGGACCAAATGTCTGTACTGCTGAATTCTACCAAACATTTAAAGTGGAATTAATACCAATTTTCTTCAAATTATTTCAAAAAACTGAAAAAGAAGCCATTCTCCCAGACTCATTCTATGAGGCTAGTAGCAGCCTGATACCAAAGCCAGACAAAGATTCAACAAAAAAATAAAACTCTAGGCCAATATATTTGATAAACATAGCTGCAAAATCCTCAACAAAATGTTAGCAAGCAGAATACAGTGACACATCAAAAATTATATAGCATGATCAAGTAGGATTCATCCCAGGAATGCAAGGATGGTTTGACATATGCAAAGCAATAAATGTGATCCATGACATCAACAAAATCAAGGACAAAAACCATATGATTATCTCAGCAGATGCAGAAAAAGCATTGACAAAATTCAACATCCCTTCAGTATAAAGACTCTGCAAATTAGGCATAGAAGGAAAGTATCTCAACATAATAAAAGCTATATATGACAAACCCTCTGCCAATATCATCCTGAATGGGGAAAAGTTAAAATCTTTTCTCTTGAGAATGGGGATGAGACAAGGATGCCCACTTTCACCACCGCTATTCAACATATACTGGAAATACTAGCCAGAGCAATCAGGCAAGAAAAAAAAAAGAATAAAGGGCATCTAGATTGGAAAAGATGAAATCAAATTGTCCCTGTTTGCATATGACATGATCCTATATATAGAACAGATTAAAATCTCTACAGAAATACTCAGAGTTGATTAACAATTTTAGTAAAGTTGCTGGGTACAGACTCAACATGAAAGAATTGGTAGCATTTTTATACTTCAACAACAAACTAGCAGAAAAATAAATCAGGAAAACAAGCAATTTTATAATAGTCACACACAAAAAATACCTAGGAATCAACTTAACCAAGGAACTGAAATATCTCTAAAAGAGAACTACAAATCACCATTGAAGGAAATTAAAGAGGTCACAAAAAGATGTAAAGACATTCCTTTCTCCTAGAATGGAAGAATTAACATTGTGAAAGTGTCCATACTACCCAAAGCGATCTACAGATTCAGTAAAATCTCCATCAAAATACCAATGACATTCTTCACAGAAAAAAAAAAAAAAATCCTAACATTTATGTGGAACAACAAAAGACCCCAAATAGCCAAAGCAATCTTTAAGGAAAAAACAAGCTGGAGGAATAACACTACCTGACTTCAAACTTTACTACAAACTATAGTAACCCAAACTGCATGGTACTGACTTAAAATCAGACACTTGGACCAATGGAACAAAATAGAGAACCCAGAAATCAAACCACAAACCTATAGCCAACTGGTCTTTGACAAAGGCAGCAAGAACATACACTGGGGAAAAGACTGCCTCTTCAATAAATGGTATTGGGAAAACTGGATGTCCATATGTAAAAGAATGAAACTAGACCTATACTTTTCACCAAATACCAAAATCAATTCAAAATGGATTAAAGACTTAAATATAAGACCTTAAACTATAAAACTCCTTAAGGAAAATGAAGGGGAAACATTTCAGTAAGTAGGACTGGACAAAGACTTTATGAATATTACCCCCAAAGCACAGGCAACAGAATGAAAAATAAATAAATGGGATTGCATCAAATTACAAAGTTTCTGCACAGCAAAAAAAAAAAAAAAAAAAAATGAGAGCTAAAAAACAAGCTACAAAGGGGAAGAAAATATTTGCAAATATGATGAAGGGTTAACATCCAGAATATACAAATATACAGGAACTCAAACAACTAAACAGAAAAAAAAAAAAATGGGATTGCATCAAATTACAAAGTTTCTGCACAGCAAAAAAAAAAAAAAAAAAAATGAGAGCTAAAAAACAAGCTACAAAGTGGAAGAAAATATTTGCAAATATGATGAAGGGTTAACATCCAGAATATACAAATATACAGGAACTCAAACAACTTAACAGTAAAAAAAAAAAAATTCAAAAATCTCAATTAATAAATGGGCAAAGAAACTGAACAGGTATTTCTCAAATGAAGATATGCAAAGGGCCAACAGACATTTGAAAAAATGCTCAACATCACTCAGCACCAGGGAAGTGAAAATCCACACTACATAAAGGTACCATCTCAACCAGTTAACCAGTCATCAAGAAAAGGACAGAAAACAACAAATGCTGGCAAGGATGCAAAGAAAGGGGAACACTCCTACACTCTTAGTGAGACTGTAAATTGGTGTAGTCATTATGGAAAATGCTATGGCCATTCCTTAAACAACTTCAGATAGAACTGCCATATAATCCAGCAATTCCACTGCTGGGTATATACCCACAGGAATGGAAAGCATCATGTCAAAGAGATACCTGCACCTTCATGTTTATTTCAGCTCTATTTACAATAGCCAAGAGCTGGAAGCAACCTAAATGTCCATCATCAGATGACTGTGTAAGGAAAATGTGGTATATATATATACACAATGGTATACTACTCTGCCACAAAGAACAAGGAGATATTGCCATTCACTGCAACATGGATGAACTTAGAGAAAAATCATATAAAGTGAAATAAGCCAGGCACAGAAAGAGAAATACCATATGTTCTCACTCATAGTGGAAGTTAAAATAATAAACATCAAAATAAAAGAAAGAAAGAAAAATATAAAGAGGCTTCTAGTCAAGATGGTGGAATAGACGGTCCCCAGCCATCACTTTCTCCTACAAATCAACCAATTTTCAACTATTGAAAGGCAACAACAGCCAAGCTGGGGCTGCTAGAGCTCAGGGGAAGAGGAAGAGAGACCTACAGAGTTCATGAAGGCAGGAGAAACCACGATGAGAGAAAGAAAGGACTGCACCTACCATTTCAAATCCCAGTCACTTCAAGGCTGCAGTTGGTAAGTGCACGGAGCAGGAGCTGGCAAAAGCCTCTGCTGTGCCCTTCCTATGAAGTTGCTTGGAAGCAGCAGGGGAGGGGAGGGCCTTGGTGGCCTTCATGCCAGCAAGACCACTAACAGGGTTCCTGTCGGCCCACATGGGAGCAAGGAGCCACAGCAACTGAAAAAAGGAGCCACTCAGAGGCCAGTGAGCCAATGCAAGGGACTGGTGCATGGCCCATTCCATGGGAAGTTTTTGGAGTTTGGGTGGTAGGGGAAATGGGCCCACCAGGGGAACATTGGGGCACAGCAATGACAGTCAATCTGTCCTCCAATCAGCACAGGACCACTTTGTGTAGACTGGTCAGTAATATAGAACTTCAGGGGAGCAGTTTGCTGAAAAGACTCAGGTCGAGACCAGAGTTTCTACACAACCCTGGTGTTTTGGATCTCACAAGACCTGGAAGTACCTACAAGGCTGGCCAACCATTGAAACCTGAGCTGTGCAAAAAGATTCCCTGAGAATCAGCAGCAAAGCAGCAATTTAGCTCAACTACAAGGCTCAAGTGCTGGTCCCCACAGGAAGTTTGCCCATTTTAGAAGTAAGCAAAGGACAGCAATTTAGTTGTAGTGCAGAGTTAAAGTGGTGGGAACAGTGAATAATCTAACACAGAACTAAAAGAAAAAACAAAATACCCACAGACCAGAGACTAAGGTTGATATTAACTAGTAAAGGTCTAACAACAGCAGAGAACACCTATAAAACCTAGAAGGACCTGAAGCCCCCTGGGCCCCAAACCAGGGACGGGGGAGGGCCAGGGGCCTCAGACATGTCCCCCAATACCCGTGATCAGTCCAGTGGTGACCACTGAGTTGCTGCAGGAAGTACCCTGGGCCCCTGAACCAAGACAGTGGTGGGCTAAGGGCCTGAGCCACGCACCTCTGACATCTGCACCCAGCCCAGCGATGACCACTAAGCGGCCACAGGAAGCACCCTGGGCTCCTGAGCTGGGGCACTGAGGGTCTGTGGGCTTCAGCCATGCCCCCCTAACATCTCTATTCAGCCCAGCAACAACAAAGACACCACTAAAAGCCCCTGGTCTCCCCTGCAGGAATGAGGGGGTTCCCACAGCCTCAACCACACACCCCCTTTCCTCATTTTCCCACCCTATTTCCTTCCCTTTCCCCTCTCCCCCTCCCACACAACTGCTCTGCAACAACATCTCAGAATGTAAAATCAGATGGAGCAGGGACCAACCCCTCCTCCTGCAACCCAGCATGCCACTGCTACCACAGGGCCCACCTATGGTCGAGAGGCTTGGAACTAGAGACCAACCCCCCTCCTGCAACCAGGCGTGCTGCCACTGACACAGGGCCCACCTGGGGTCCTGAGGTATGGTTCCTGGGACTGACCCCGCCTCTCACAACCAGGCAAGGAGCACACCAATAATACCTCTTCCATGTGGGTGGCCCACGACAGCCACCACGATAGCCACGGCTGCCGCAAAAGCAGCTAGACACCACAACCACGTTGCAGATGGCCCGCCAGCCACTTGAGTGCATTAACACAAGCTGAGTACCATCAGAGACCAAAGAAAAGAAAAGGACGTTTCTCTCCACAAAGCCCATTCCAGAGTGATAGAAGAAGCATCTAATCTACAATAGTAGTTGGGAGACCTGAACACACCTCTTTCAGCACTGGACGGATCATCTAGGCAAAAAATCAACAGACTAACTGTTACTCTTTCAGGAGAGAAGAAATCTAGGGTTATCAGAGGTGGGAGGGGGGAGAGAGAGAGGGATGGGAAGAGTTGGATAAGGGGCATAAAAAATAAGTATGATTTGTAATAACGTCTATGCTAATAATACTGATTTGATCAACATACATCAACGTTGAACTCCAAAGATATGCATAATCGATTATGATTCAATTAAAAAAATTATTGTGACAAGAAAGGAAGAAAGAAAGAAAGAAACAAACAAACAAACAACGATGTAACAACCACATTAATACATTGAACTTTCAAAGGAGAACTGAGATTACTAGAAGTAGTAGTAGGTAGGAATTGGTAAAAGGCCACAAATAGCAATGACATTGTAAATTGTTGATTTTAATAATTATTCTGATTTGGGCATCACATATTGTACATGAGTATTGATATTCAACTCTGTACTCCTCAGATATGTACAGTCAACTATATTAAAATAAAAATAAATTAAAAATAAATAAATGAATAAACAGTTAAAAAAGTAATTACAATTTGTAATGGTGAACATGCTAGTAATATTGATTTGATCATCACATACCGTATACAAATAGTGGTAGTCAACTCTGTATCCCATAAATATGTATAAATAAAAATATTAAAAATTAAGATTAAAAAAAATTTTAATAGCATTACAGAATAACAGCATTTTGACATGCACTTATTTGATTAAAATTGAATTTTAAAATTTTAAAAATTAAAAATAACTTATCTGTATTTTCTAAAAAAGAATTGAAGTTAAAAAGACTACAGACAAAATGGAAATATAGAGAGATTAATATAAAGTACACAAAATTGTATGTTTTATTATTACAATTCTGTGAGATGATAAAAATAGATATAATTGTTCACTCTGTTACAGTAATTCTGTAGATGTAGTAGTTTTATCAGAGTTTTTGCTTGCTTAATTTCATATTTTATATAATATGAATTTTTTGAGAAAATGGTTATTTTTGACATTTGAAAAGCCATTAGAAAATTAAAATTAAGCATTTCTACTGTTCTTTTATTATTTATTCCTAGTTTCCTATCATTTGAATTGTTCCATAAATCATCTTTTAAAAACATATAGCAGAGTAATTATTTCTCTTTCTGACTGGAGCTTTATCATGTCACTACTCTGGATTAATGATTTTCTTAACTTTATTGGCTTATGCATTTGATCAATCTATTTTTTGGCACTTTGCACTAAAAAGAAACCCAGGGAATGTTCTTAAGCTGAAATAGAGCTCTCAACCTGAACAGTTTGCAAACATAGCATGTTAAACTACCAAACAAAAATTAATTCATGGAGGAATTGAATTATTTTCTGTTTTCATATTACCCTTGCCAGTTTAAAATTGAATTGTGATATAAATATATTTTATCTCAATAATTAATTCAACTTTTACCTGAATAAATCAAAGAATGATTGGCAGAAAGAAGATAATTTTTATTTGTCAGGAATCCTCACTTTTCAAAGTTCTTTCAAAAATTATATTTTTTACTCTCAGTTTCTAATATTGCAATTCCTAATATAATCGTGTCCCATTTTATTTTCTATTTTGGCTGCTATTAGTCTGTTTCCAAAAGATATGTACATATAGCCTTTTATTAGTCTGACAAATACTTGTAATAATCCTTTAATTTATTCACAGGAACATTTATGTTTCTTACTATTTTATTTTTAGCATAAAAGTATGCTTATTTTAAATTAGTGCTAACTCAGAAAAAGTATGTCATATATCATATATGAAATTTCATAGAAGAAGCCACCTTGGAAAAATATATATACCTATGTCAATTTAAAATAAAACAAATACACACACACATACACACACACACACACACTTAAAATGTGATGAAAAATATATGTATTCTGCCAGGTGTCTTTTTCTAACAAATTTTATAGATTTAATTTATATTTTTTTCTGATGTTGCATTCATTTGTTATGAATATATGTGTATTTTCAATCAAATTATATATCAAATGGATGTCAAATATGTGTCACTTGGGATCCAAGATAGGTATACTAGCATGTGATTACATCTTTCAGCCAGAAAATAGTTTATAGATGAAGGTATTTAATATAACATATAATTTGTTTTTTATTTTTATTCTTATTTATCAATTTCATGATTACTAAACATTTATCATATTAATTCGACTTAACAGAAGGGACACAGGTTAGCATAATCATTGAGGTGAATGATTTCGAAATATTTGCGTGTAACTCTACTCTTGTATAATATCCTAAACAAATTTTCACATGGCTTCATATGGGATATAGATGCAAAGATATCTGTAGCAGTTGTTCATGGTAGTAGAGAGTAGATGGCAGAATGGTGTCCACCATACAGTATCATGCAGTTGTTTGAATCAATAAACTAAACGTGCACTCAACACCATGGGTATAACTTAAAAGTGCAGTACTGAATAAAAAAGAAAAAAAAATGAAGACTACATGATAAAATTGTATATAAAGATAAATATCATTGTGAATTAAAATGGATAAAATAGATATTAACAAAACAACAAAGGAAAGGATATTTATGAAGGCAGTGAGAAAATAAGTAAAAATGAGGAATAAGGACATAAAGAAATTACACAAAAAACAGAAAAAGCGTGGCCTATTGCAATTGAACTGAATAATGTAATTAACTAAACCCTCTAAATATGTCTGATGGGATCCTAAATTAGTTAATCAATTATTTCAAAGAGCATCAACAGAGAAAATCTACAATATTTTATCACAGTGTTTTCACTGAATTGACTACTTTTACTTTCAGCTATTCTTTATCCATAGAGACATTATCTTATTTAATACAAGATTTCTAAAGAAATCATTTTCAAAACATGTTTTGACTAAGATAAAATGAAGGGGCCTTTAACTACAATTCTCCACATTTAGGTGGAATTTCTCTCTGTGTACCACCTGGTATCTAGGACTAGATTAAATTTCATATTTAATTTCTCTTTTGGGTTGGTTTGCTGTCCTCAGTCACCATCAATACCAGTTTAACCAGTTTAACAATAGTACTTCCTAGAGCATTTGGGGGAAAACTAGAATGCAAAATTTTATGTACAGTTAGTTTACTTCCAAAGTTGTGGAAAGACATCTGCTGGGTGTATTTTCTTAAAACTGTCTCTGGAGAGACAAACACTTTGACATACTGTCACTACAGTTGGTCTCAGTACCACTGGCAGCAATTAAGGCTAGCTTTCTAAAAACATTATAGGAGGGAAGAAATTATATTCATATACATAAGCAGTAATATCAGCTAGTATCCACAGGAAAATAAAAACATCTTTAAGAGTAGAATAGAAAAGGAAGACAATTGGTATTATAGATTTTCCAGGGTTGAAGAACAGAAAGGTGAACGGAGAAAGATCAAATATAAAAGTGGTTTGTTAAAGGACATCTATGAGAAAGATAGTGCAGTATTGTTCTTCGAGATACGTAACATAAAGTTAATCAAAAGAATCAGCTGTAGAAACTTTCAGGAACAAGATTTCAGTTTCTTAATTCTTAATTACCATTCTCTCTTGATGTTTTAAGGGAGAAAAAAGGTAAATTTGAGGTGGTTTCTCTCCATACCCACTACTGTGCAACTAAATTATATTACTGTATTACAATTTTTGTACTAATCTAAAAAGAAGACTTGTCTAAACCCTACTGGTGGATATACAGCTTTTTTGCTCCTGTGTCTTTATATTATGTGGGAAGATAAATTACAATGTTTGTACTCCAGGACTAGTCAGAATAATTTTTTAGAATTTACCTGAGTATGAAGAGATACAGCCACAATAGTAATCACAGCAGAGCCTCTAACACTATTTTATTCCAGTAGTTAACATTATTCAGTTTTACACAATATATTAACATATGCCAAATGTGTCCAAAAATTTGGAAGATACCTCTAAGAGACTTAGTGTTCATTGCCTGGCTGGGACCTATTTGTCACCTGGGAAGATGATATATAGTTTCTACCCAGCAGGGAAAATAACAACAGCAATAACAGCAAACCCAAACTTCTAATCTCTAGGCACACTTTATCCAGGATTACAGTTTACCAGTCAGGAAATTGTTGAAATACCTAGGAGGGCAATATAATCTTCCTGAGTGCATGCCCCAGTGAAGAATTGCCTAAGACTTCTGGTCTTTTTGCAGTAATTGGAGGCCTTTTGGAAAATTTATTTATATTTCTAAATGTTTTTAGTTAGGGGATATCAACTTAGTTAGGAAGTACCCTAATCTCATATTAATTATTTTTCCCACTTTAGTTCTCCAGTAAGTCATAAAAAAACGATTATTAAGGATGCTGAAGTACTGAGATAAAGATGAGATGCACGAAAAGCAATAACAGAAACCATCCTACTCTAAATTCCACTATTATCTTTTATATAACGGGTTAAAACACAAAGTAAAATCAATATATCTGTTAATAGAATTATAAAAAATAACAAAAAACTGTCTAAACCCACTTCAAAGATGGGGTTTTTGTCTATTTATTACCTACAATTCTGTCCTTTCCTGAACTCAAGTTGGATTCTCTATATTTATGAAGGCCACAGCAGAACAGCTATTTTAAATAAACAAAAGAAAGTATAATCAGAGATCAGGCAGAGAGGAAGCCTTTGCTGCATATAGATACTAGACTAGAAGTATTTTATTTTCCTGAATCCAACTTTTATTCTTATTTTCCATATTTCTTTGAACTATACCACTATCTACCCAGTTACTCTCAACAGAATCCTATGATTTTTAAAAATTGATCATACCTCCTTAATTACTCTCCTGTTTGACATGTATTCTCTACCCCCAAATTCCTAAATAAAACATTATCATCTGCTTCTCTAATCTCTGCTGCCATCCTATAACTAGCCTGAATTTATGCCTCTTTCCAATGCTGGTTCTATATTTCTTCTAAGCTGATCTTCCTAAAGCAAATATCCGAACAATCTCTCTCCTCTATTACAAATTTAATAATTATATCATTTGCCTACAGTACAAAATCTAAATCACTTACTGGGATGTATTTAGTTTTCTAGCAAACTTCATTCATTTACTGGCTTAAATAATACAGAATTGGTTAAATCACATGGATGGAAGGCAGAGTGGGCTCCAGGGTTTGCTCATTCCAGTGACTCAATAATGTTGCAAAATTTCTGCTCGTTTATCTTATCCGTTTTTCATATTTTGAAATTCATTTTTATGCATGTTCTATTCATGAACTTAAGATGTCTTCAAATAGCTATTAGAGTACATGAGCTTTCATCCATATTTATGAAAATAAAGTGTTTTTCAGTCACGAAATATGTCTTGAGCTTCCTACAGATTTGGCAACATGTGTGCCATTCCTGAAGCAATGACTCTGGCAAGGGGAATGTTGATTGATTCAGCAGCTGGAACCAGAATGACAGCTGGCTGATTAATAGAGGAACGATATTAGTGAATGAATGGTAGGAAAATAGCTACAATGCTTTCCACTTGCTGTTAACTTGGCAGAAGTGTCTTCCTTTTCTTCATTCATACATTCGATATGTAACATTGTGTGTCAGAATGTCACACATGTTTGACATAATATGCCCCATCCCATATGCTCTTACAGCATAAAAAGGCCTTGTAGAGTTCTCTTTCACATTTTTTTGTTCTTTTTTTTTTTTGACTCCAGACAGCATCAACCAATATTCCTGTAAATGAGGGAGAATTCAATGTGACTCCATTCCCAGCCACCATCTGCATATGAACTCCTGAGAGATCACTAAAGAAAACTGCCTAGCTGAAACCAGTAAGCTTAAGAACTGTGAGAGATAATATCATTTTATTATAGTGTTATTATTTTAATCCACTAAAATTTGGGTGATTCCTTGCAAGCCATAAACAGCAAGAACGTATTGATAGGAACACATCTTTCAAGAGCTAGTTCAAATAGTACTTCATCTGTATAAAGCTGGTTGTAAAATATTATTGTTTTCTCATTCTCAGTTATTTTATTTTTTATGCCCCAAAGTGCTCTAAAGAAATTTTAAAAAAAAAACTTATCCTGCATTAAAACTATGTTTACATATATTTTCTCCACCATACTGCAATCTTTGAGGAAATTTGTTATTTCATATGCTTTTTTTTATTTTTTTTATTTTTTTTTTTTTTTTACTGTGGAGAGTGTAGTATGTATAATAGTTTCTCTTTAAAGGTCGATCAAATCAATTAATTAAGCAATCTGTCAACATTTAACTCAGAATTAATATAAATATTTTGACTGCTCTTCACTTCTTTAGGTTATACATTCCTTTGTGTGTGACATGATAAGATTCTTGTCTTTCCATTAGCAAAAGTCAGTTAACTTTGTAAATATGACACATTTGCCATTAATGCTATATTAATAAAGTTCAAAATTATTTTTCAGGAAATAGGAACTATTCCTAATTGGCTCAATACTTCTTGAAATGAAATTTGATGATATTATTATAATTTTGCCCTTCTTCTTATCTAGCTTCTTTCTTTAAAAACAAACAAGACCAAATAAATCTTCTAGTTACATGTGGGTTTGCATTTTATCTTTATTCTCACATGTCTGGAACTCCTAACGACATGCATTTTATATGAGAAAGAATAGAAATCTCCCATCAAGACTGTCTGCATTCAAGCTATTGTCAATAAGTTCTTCATGAGAGTTAATATATTTTCACTTATCGGTTTATAAGTTTTAATCATTTATTTATTGCTCTGCAATGATTGCTTCTTTTTTTAATTACAGATCCCTCCTTGAACTTCACTCATAATTTAAGAATATTTTATTTTATGTTGTAGCAAATAAAAACACTTATTGTTCACAATGTAATCATCTGTATTTTCAATGGCAGTATGATCCTTTTTATTTGCTTACTTTAGTAGTCCAAGCCAAAAAAAAAGTTCAAATGTGTACTCTCCCCTTCTACTATAGTATTTATCTTTGTATAAGATTAAAATTACTGAGAAGCATAATTTGAGAAAACTTTACTAAAACTTCATTCTACTGACTGTGATTTTATCATACACCAATGAAAGATTTTTCCTGATAGTGTGCTGTATGCAGAGAGACAAAAATGATATCCTCTGCCTCAAAAAAAAAAAAAAAAAAAAAAAAAGCCACTCTACAGTATAATTGTTCTCAAAGCAAAAGATGTTTAGATTGGAGTGTTAAAATAGTAAAGTGGGGGAAAGACTATGCTTGCAGAATCAAGGGAGACAAGGTGGGTTATGATATTTTATCTGGGCTTTAAAATCTTGTTATGTATTGCACATATAAATATGGCTGAGGCATAGTGGAGTCCAAATTATTGAAGTGGATCAGAAAATAAGAAAACACTGCAGGTCATATTATGGTATTGCCAGTAGAGTATATGAAAAGATAGTAATAAAAGTCAGAGATGACTATAAGTTTGGAGATATGAATGAGTAAAAGATTATGACAGTAATAAAAACATGAAATTCATGTTCAGAAACTGAATTTTGTAAAAATAAGATGAGTTTAGTTTTAATCTGTGATGTTTGAGATACAGTTGAAATGCCGGCTGGATACCAGGTGGACAGATTCTTGTAGGGAATTGGAAATGCAGAACTACAACTAAAGAAATGTTCTGTAATTACAGATATAGATATAGGATGCATAGATATATTTAGATAGATAGATAGATAGATAGATAGATAGATAGATAGATAGATAGATAGATAGGAACTAAAAACACAGAATGAAATGGAACAGTTAAACGTGCTTTTTTGGAATAGAAATAACAAAGGTATTTTCACTAGATCATAAAAACCGTTTGTTCTCACCAGAGGTTTGAAAATGCAACCAGCAGGATAAATTAATACTGAAGTCATGTTTTGTTTAGGTAACATAGTTTTTAAAAAGCCAAATTTTGACTAACTTTAAATGTCATGTACATTTCCCAGATGCCTGTGAACTTCATCCTGTCTACTTCACAAATTTGTGATTGTTTCTTGCTCCCTGAAGTTACTGGAACTCAAGGCCATGATGTGGTACCAATTTTTTATATTCATTACTTACTGCAACTTGGAAGTTTATTCACTTATTTATTCTTTTCCGAAAAGTATGAAACATTCAGGGTGCAATGCCAGAAGTTCAGAATATGTGAAATGGTTGTGATGTAGCAAAACAAACAAACAAAAAGACATATACACAAAGCACCACACCACAAAGAGAGTTAATGGCAGTGCTTCTCCAGCTATCAGTAGTGAAAGACTTTTCTCCAATCTTTTGTGGACCTATACATTTATAAAAATGAAAATGTTACAAGAAAAAATGAAATGAGATTAAACATTATATACACAAAATAGGAACAGGAATTTTATTATTGGATTCAACAAGTATAAAATTACATTTCAATAAATATAGTTAGAACAAACCTAACATAGGTAAAAGGAAATAAGACAAAACCTATACAAGGATACTTCAAAAAGTTTTGTTCAAAAATAGAATTAAAAGACAATATGAATCTTTCCATGAACTTTTTGAAGTACCCTCATATGTATATCTGAACTGATCTGATGTGTGTTTTAATCACAGCCGTGCAATAGAAACCAGTCTTATAATTTATAAATGGAGATGGAAGAAAAAACTTTAAAGCTATTTCAGCAAGTTTAGTGTACTCAATTTTAACTTTTAACTAAAAGGAAATATATGACATGTTTTCAAAATTTGTCTTCAATCTTTTATTAGTAGTTCTACAACTTATCCAGTAAATCTACTGTTAAATTTAAATCTTCTTTCAATTAAATAAATTAATTTTAGAATCTAAATTTTCAATATGGGAGGATGTTCTCAGGTTGAAATAAATTCAAAATGTTACATTAAATGTAAAGTGTTTATGGATCATCATTTACTTTATTACGGTCAAGTTACAAAACATCTCAATAATGTCATAAAAATACAAACAGGCCTTATTCTTATAAGAATGGTTAATTTTCATTTTGGTCTTTTGATCTTATTTGCCAGTGGAAATCATGATGTGTTTCTCCCATGAATGGAGGTAATAAATGAATTAAAATTATTGTACAAGTCAGACAGTTAAGCAAGTCTGCTAATTCAATTTACGTCTCTAAAAGTTGTGACCAAATTGGTTTCTTAATATGCAGAAAGTTCATTTCAGAAATTTCTGCCTTGATAACCATTGCATATAAGCATATAGTAATAGTTATCAATGATCATATTCTAGTTAATCATGTCATAAAGAGAATAATCTCAAATTTAATACTGTACTCATTTCAAAGTTAACAAAACATCCTGTTGAATTTAGCAATATTTTGTTTTGTTTTGTTTTTATCCTGACTTTCTAGATGGAGGAAGAAATGCATTGATTTACATTTTCTTTAAGTTGCTTCAATCGGTAACTACCTTGAGTATTTTCCCATCTTTACAGCTGCACTATTAGAGAATTTTTCTACACAAAACTTACAGTTCAAAATTTGTTGCTAATGTAAGCTTTAATTATATAACTTATATTGTGAAAATATATCTTTGTTCTTCATCCTTGTCTCTTGGCACTCAACTCCTAAAATCCTCAGAATCTACAAAGGGATGTCCTTTTGTATGCTAACAAGTCGACTGATGGCTGGCAGCCCCTATGTAGATTCAGGATAGGGACTTGTCACATGAATAGCCAAGGTGGAACTTTCAGTCCCACCCCCTAACCTCCCTGGCTATGGATTTTGGACATGACTGGTGCCATTGTGCACACAATAAGCACAAAATAGCTGCCAGCCTTGTCTTCCACTCCAGCACTAAACCCCTCCCCCCTTCCCTTTACGAGAAGCCTACTGACTTAAACAGAAACCCTTTTGCTTCTGCAAGAGTGCAATTCTCCACCCTGGTTGCATAGCTTCCACATTAGCATAATGCCCCTCCTTGATGGTATCAGCCAGCCCTTGGCATACTATATTATCTCTCCTACCCCCACACCTGGTGCTGTCCCCCATTTTGAGGGCAACCCTGGGCTGCCCATCACTTTGAACACAGCCCAGCAGATCCTTTCCTTTAATAAAGCTTGAATGGTACCCGGCATATCAGCTCCCTTTCTTCCGCTTGGATGAGAGAGATGGAAGATTAAGCTGATCACTAATGGCCAATAATTTAATCAATCATGCCTATAGAGTGAGGCTTCCATAAAGCCCCCAAAAAACTGGGTTTGGGGAGCTCTGGATAACTGAATATGTGGAGTAGAGATGCTCCATGCCCCTTCTCCCATAACTCATCCTATGAATCTCTTTGTCTGTACCCTTTGTAATTTCCTTTACTATAGACCTAAGTACTTGTTTCCCTGAGTTCTGTGAGCTGTTCAAGCAAATTAAGTGATCTAGAGGAAGGGGTTGGAACCCAGAGGCCTGGCCTCGTTACTGTCATCTGAAGTGGGGGGCAGTCTCAATGACTGAGCCCTCAAACTGTGCAATCTGATGCTATCTACAGGTAGATAGTATCAGAATGAAATTGAATTAGAGAACACCGAGCTGGTGTCTGCAGAGATTTTCTTTCTCGCTAGTGGGGCAAAATACTAGCACATGTAGTCACAAAAGTCTGTCTTTTGTATTGAGTGTTGATGAGCAAGAACAGAGGGGAAACTCACTTCAGTGTATGTTTTTCCTCAGCTCAATAGCTCAGAGATAGTTGTGTTTTTGGCATTAAATTTGAAGGCAAATCATTTTTCTGCATAAGCACCATTATGCTTAAATTATACAACTGTTAGTACCAACAGGTTCAGCTGCCCTCTTGCACTAAACAAATGACCTGAAAGTCTGAAAGTTGGTGGAAGGATTGGAAGCATTATTCAGATAACCAATATCTGGGGGATGACCTGGTTAAAATCATCAGCCCTCTGATGCATGTTCTAGGGTTTATAAAAGGGAAGAAGTGGGAAGGTGAGATAAAGAGTTTTGTCTGGTAGGCAAAGGGGGAAGCTGCTCATGGGATCAGCACAGGATCTGAGTCAGATGTCAGAGTCCCATTATGGACTGGGGACTGGTTGCTTTGGCATAATGGAGTTTGCAGTTGGTGAACCAACCAGTCAACTTCAAACCTGTGATGTTATCTCAGAGTCAGAGACCTTATCTACAGGGGAGAATTCAAAGACAATACCCTCAGTCAAGCATCACTGGAACATAAAAATACCTAACTCCTACCTCTAAGTAATGTGGATGCAATTTTCCTTTAAGCAAGAATGTGAATAAATAATCAGCTAGGGTGCTTTGCCTTTCTCTTGGAATTCTTTTGTTTACAGTTGATTAGGAAAGGTAAGGAAAACAAGAAAACTTTGTTTCAATTCTTTTTTATTTTTAGGTGTGCAACATTTAAAGTAATCAACATAAGAGCACGTAATGGAGAGAAACAGGAGTAAACTTTAGAGAAGGATCCTTTTTCGTGTCATGATTTCATTTTCAGCAGTTTTGGTCTTATGGGCAGTTTCTAAATTCCTTTGCTAACCTCAAGGAATTGATGATTATCAGCTCTTTGGCTTGAAATGACTATGCCTCCCTTGAAAAGGGGGAATTTTGAGTATAGAAAGTTACTGTTTGCAATAGCATTGTTGCTAAGTTAATAGCTAACTGAAATTTTCTGCTCAGTCTTAGTTACCTCGAAGACGGCCATTCTCTGGCTAAGGTGACTTTCACAACTATTAAATTAGCAATAGGTATGCCATTATTAAATAGCAAATGAACAGTAGTTTATTAGCTTTATTTGTCTTATGTTGTTGGGCTCTTTTACCTGCCCTGTAATCTTGCAATGACTACACCAATTGTAGAGCTAGGGCTGGGTCTGGAGCTCACAGACCCCTCAAGCCCATTGTCCAGACTGGGTCACAAAGCCCTCACATGCAGGTCTGTGAGCTAGGCAACCAGAAGAAAGGTCCTAGGAGAATAAAAACCCCCTATATATGCTGGGCAGGTATAGGGCCTTGGGGAAAAGGATTAGAGGAAGGCTCGCAGGTTTCACCTTGGGGGACAAGTATCTGGCTTCCTTGCAAAAAGGTAACATGGCCGGAACAGATAAGTGCTCTATTCCAAAGGGCACATTTGTATTATCATTATGGCCAATTATGAGTTCCCCTATACTGTTACATGTAGAACCTACAGATCCAACAATGTTGGCAGGTAAAGTATGGTATCATAAGCCAGGTAAGGTACCTATTCCTGCAACCATCCTTTCACAGATGGCAAACTGGCATGTATCTTACCAGAAGGGTGAAAACTTCCCCCTTTGGTACCAATAACCCTTCTGTCTTTTCGCCCATGGTGTTCTGGCTACAGGCACTGCACCAGAGTCATGTGATCAATGTGTTGGCCTACTGAATGTGTGTTGAACTTCCCATCAGTATGACTACAATATTCCCATGGAAAATCACACCAATGATGACTACCAACTGGATATTTGTAGCTAATATTTAAAATGACAGAACTACAAGCCTTAAGGCATATTGAATGGACGATAGGTTACATGAATGTAAGGGTCATTTATCCTTGCTAAGGGAACATTGTGGAAGATTCTGAATGTGTAGATTGTAGGTGAGGGACCCCGAAAGGGTGGATTGTTGGGAAAATAGAATAGTTTGGTCAGGCCCCCTTGCCTCAGGGCTGGTTGAGTATGGTGCAGCACATTCTTTGTAAACAAATTGTGTGTGTATAGGTGGAGTTAGTGTGCATGTGCACCAATGTATCTTTTTAGCTTTGTTGCTATTCTGGTGTGTTCAGGAGCTTGTGAAGGAATGCCGGCCAGCAAAGAGCTTGCATCTAAAAAGAGAAATGTTTACTTTTCTGGGAGCTGCTCAGTTTTTCTTTGGACTTTGCAGGTAGCAGTTGAGTTTCTGAGTGTCTCTTCGGACTGCCTAGCTCTAAGACATGTGTGTGCTGAATAAAGCCTACTCTTTCTTCAACCAAGGCTCCAAGGAACTTCTTCCAGTTACCTAGCTCATAGACCTGCGTGTGAAGGGTTTGTGACCCAGTCTGGACAATGGGCATGAGGGGTCTGTGAGCTCCAGACCAAGCCCTAGCTCTACATGTGTTAGTGTTCATATTATTAGATGTTTCCTAAATTGGTTGTGCTTTAGTGTCATTGGTCAGTAGGACTTGAACTATGCTCTCTTTGCTTCAGAGTCATCATCCAAAATTTGTAGGAATATTTATTTGATATAGTTTCTTAAAATATCTTGCTAGAGGGGCCGGCCCGGTGGCGCTCTGGATAGTGTGCCGCTTGGGAAGCGCGGCGGCGCTCCCGCCCGAGGATTCGGATCCCACATACAGACCGGTTCCCGCTCACTGGCTGAGCGAGGCGCGGGAGCAACACCGAGGGTTGCGATCCTGTTGCCGGTCCCGGTCCGGTACAGGGGCAACACTGAGGGTTGCGATCCGTTGCCGGACACGGAAAAAAGACAAAAGACAAAAAAAAAAAAATCTTGCTAGTGTGTGTGTGTGTGTGTGTGTGTGTGTGTGTGTGTATTGAGTCTTAGCAAAACAAAGTGTTATAAGAAAATTGCAAAGCACTAATATTTACATGTTAAATAGTGAAGATCTGCTTCTGACAAATTTAAATCAGCATTTATTCTTTCAAATAATTGCCTTGGTTTTAAATTATATATTTATATATTTTATATAAACACTGCTCTAGATTTTATGATTCTATTGCACAATTAGGCAGTACATCTTACAAGCAACATAGTTTTAGTATTGAACTATTAATTATAGCTACAAAAACAAAACTCAGTTATGTGAGGAATAATACTTCCAATTAAAACTAGTATGAAATAGTTTGGTCTTTATTTCCTGGGAATAATTTCTATTACTATCAGTTGGTTTACTTTTATTATATCCATAGAATCTGTGTCTTTTCTTGACAAAAACCCCCCCAGCTTTTTGTTTGTTTCTTTGTTCGTTTCTTTGTTCGTTTTTTAGAATAGCTTTTTAGCCATCAGAAAATTTGGACTAAAATCAAATAATACAAATTTGCTCCCTAATTTATTTAATAATGTTAAAGTATAGTTTCAAAACCAAAAATGATTAAAATAGGATGATTGTGACAATTAAAGTTACAAAAATTCCTTATATGTTCTCATATTTTTATACAAGTTTAAGTTAATGTAGATAATCTAACATTAAAACATCACCTGATATAACATGGTCCTGCCGACATGACTATATTCATCTGACACCATGTATGACATCATCCTAACAGTGAGGAAATCCACTGATCCAACACCTGGACATAATGACAACATTAAATTTCTAAAAAAAATTCTAAACACTGTCAATATTGACTGGTACAGAACAGATTGTGGACTTATTCATCCACAATTCAAACTTTGAGTAGAAATGGCATAAAACATAAATTAGTGCAAAAATGTATTGTGAATGGTGGTCATCTAGAAAAAAATTATTTAATACATATTGCTTAAGCTAGGTGCTAAGAGATGGAGTGGATTTTTACATCATGTGATTAAGGGTATCTAGGGAAACAAATCACATGAGAAAAGTTTCAGAGGTGAAAGTGGTGAAATATATTCTGTGTAGAATAAATTAATCTATGAAAGAAATAGAGATAATAATAATGAGAATGAAATGTTAATATACATCTTACATTTTTTCTCTGGTTTTGGTAAGCAATTGATAAGTATTATAGTCTTCTGAGCAATGGACTCAAATGGATATATCAGCTTGCTCTGTGTTGATTGTGACTAATGGATGTTAATAGAAGGCACTGATTAGTATGGAAATCAGAGGCCATTGCAAATAGCCAGCAATTGATGTGTGTGTGTTTGTGTATATATATATATATATATATATATATAAAGGCTTATGTTGACATAGAAATGAAAGGACGATGCAAGAAAAATTAAAGTATAAGTAAGATCAACTGCACTTGGTGACTGGATATTTATCCATAAGAACTTATACACAAATAATTCATATGTTGATGATTTAAGCAAAAATGGAATTGTTGAACTGAAAATGGTTGATTCATAGACTCATGGAGAAGGAAGAGAAATAAGTACAGGAAAAAGTATGAATAAAGTGAGGCCATCCATGAATCCTTACTCCCCTAAAAAAATAAGCCAATTTCACACCACACTGCTAATTCACTTAATATGATAAGTGAAAATTTCACAGTGTAGTTGTAAATATTAACTGGGATAAGCAAGTGAAATTAACATAATTCGTAAAACACAACCAGTTCTTATTGAGTGTTGAATTGAATCTATTGCTTTACATTTACCTAATAATACAGGATCTCTTCAATATGAAAATACCACAATCTCTTCAAGATTCATTTAATTTCATTTTCACTACTAATATTCCTGGATGGAGTTCGTTTCCAAGTCTATGTAGTTGATCCATATCAGGTATCAAATATTCTGAATTAACATAAATTTATCTAGTTAAAGTTACTTCTTCTTTGTTCCTGTTGTAATAAGTTACAACCATGTACAGAATTAGAGATTTTTACATGAAAATGACATAGAAAAATGCATTTCAATTAATGTGTGAAAGACTTGGATTTTAAATAACAAAGGTGAACTCTGTCATGAGATATTTTGAAATGAGGTGGGCCAAATATCTACAACGAAAGCTGATTATACAAACCTTATCTGATTAAAAACAAAAGAGAATTCTGTTAAAAATAAAATATATGTGAAGTAATTTTGTCTAAAAATAATTATTCTTTGGAAATTTAAAAAGCATTTAAAAGAAACTTTCGATGATAAAATATGCATATGGTTTAATTTTCTACACAAGCTTATCTCAGATAAATAATAAAATAATACATCAATTTTCATCTTTATCACAGAAGTATTTTTGCTGTGTAGACATATGATTTCATCTATGAAATTCTTTGCTGTTTTAACATGCTTAACTATTACCTTTACAAAGACTGCTTATTCAAAGTCAGATGTATGTGATTCACTTTTTTTTCCTTCTACATCTAGTTTTCAGATATCGGATATTTTGAAATGCTATTAACAAACTTTCCAATTATTTGTGTTAGTGCTAGTACTTTAAATACTAGCTATTAAATATTTTAAATATTCATGAGTCATCTACAGTAGTAAAGATAATTTTCTTTCCTAAGCCATGTCAGGAAAATTATATTTAGCAGCGAATTATCTACAGACTTTTGTGAAGCTGTTCATGCCATGTGTATTGTTGCCATATTAATTATATTCCACAGAAATTTCAAAAATTTCAAGAAGTCCTTAATTTAACACTAAATGCAAGCCATAGAAATAGTAAAAGGAATACAACTCAGGCTATAGAGAAATAATACAATAATCTATTAAATTATGTAAATATAAATATTTTATTAAAGCACCTGCTCAATTTTGTTTGTTTATTTAACTGAGTTAATTCCATTGTATCTTATTTTGTTTCTCATTTCAATGATTTTATATTTAATGATGAAGGAATTTATCCTAATTCCTTCTACTGTTGATAGTAGTACTTAAAAAATGGTCCTGGTCTGAGAGTTATGACCAGGAAGGTATACATTTAACACTGTCGAGGCTCGGGCATTTGAGAAAAAGCAAAAAAGAATCCGTGGGCTATTTTGGGTTGGGACAGCTTTCTGGGAGAGACAATTAACATGAGTCTAACAGTCACAGTCAATTGATCATCCCTGGTATAGAAGTTGGTTCCATTGGGGTGAGGACAAGACACTAGAAAAGGTAATGTTGAAATGGCAGCTGCACTCAATGATCATCATAACCCCTCGGGGGGCATATTATCCTGCCCAGAAAAGGAGTGGTGATCTGTTTTTGTTTTTGTTTTTTTTCTCTTGAGAAGCTAGACTCTCTTCATGACTGAAAGATTTCTTCGGAATCCAATATTTGTTATGGTAAGAAAGACTGGAAATCATTTGGCCAACTGAAGAGAGTCATTAATTGTGGGTAAGCAGTTGAGTAAATACAAAATCGCGCTGGAGTAAAAATCCCTCTGGCTCTAGGGAGTTTGGTTAACGCAGATTCACCTACTTCAAGATCAAATGGTACTGTGGCCAGTTTGTTGTGTGGGAGCAAAAGAGACTTCCTTGAGATTCTACATGGAAAATACAAATTTTCCATGGGAGATCCATATTAGGAAGTGGTCACTACACTGAAATGAAATCCATGCCAAGTACTGTCGATCTTCTGGTTCTGGCACACCAACCCGTAGGCCTCTTATCCTTGTGAGTTTTTCGTTTCTCCAGTTTCTTAAGTCATACCTTGTATATTTATGGAATTTATCTAGATCCCTGTTAAATTTAGTAACAGCACTGATAAAATTTTCCTGGCAGGACATTTCTTTTAAATATATATCTAATATCTGTGCTTCTGATGGCAAATGTAATTAAGTTTATTTGTATTTTCTTGTTATGTTATTGTGTTATATTTCTGAATGTGATACTTGCTGGAACTATCTTGGTATTTTCCTTTTTCCTAAAGGCCCTGGCTAGGAAGGGTTAGAATTCATTCCTTCATACTGATCACTGCCATTTGCTGTTTTTAAGATTTCTATTTGATATTATTTTTTACTCATTCCAAATTACTATTTATTTTGGTACCTATTTTTAGTTTTATTTCTACCTTTTAAATTTTCCTGAAAGGTAGGCTCAAAATTCTAAAACCTGGGCCGAGCCTGTGGCGCACTCGGGAGAGTGCGGCACTGGGAGCGCAGCAGCGCTCCCACCGCGGGTTCGGATCCTAGATAGGGATGACCCGTGCGCTCACAGTGCTCACTGGCTGAGCGCGGTGTGGCTGGTCTCAAAAAGGACAAAAAATAAAAAATTTTTAAAAATTTAAAAAAATTTTTAAAAATGAAACAAAATTCTAAAACCTTCAGAACGCACAAAATCTATCAAACCATTGAAAGGCTGTGATGGTTATTTCTACATGTTAAGTTTTCTAGTCCATGGGGTGCCGAGATATTTGGTTAAGCGTTATTCTGGATATGTCTGTGAGGCTGTTTTCTGTATGAGATTAACATTTGAATTACTAAACTGAGTAAAGCAAATTGCTCTCCCCCGTGTAGGTGGGCCTCATCCAACCCATGAATGCCTGAATAGAACAAAAGGATGCCTATGGGAGAATTCACTCTCTCTGCCTGACTCATTGAACTAAACCATTTGTGTTCTTCCACCTTCTGATTCAGACTCAGATTGGAATGTGTTACCTCAGCACCCCTGCTTCTCTGGCCCCCAGACTTTGACTGGAATTATTCTATCAGCTTTTCTGGGTTTTTCAGCTTGCTGACCACAGTTTCTGAGTTGTCTTAGCCTCCATAGTACCTATGCTTCTTGGTGGTTTGAATAAAACACTGCCTTGACCGTTTTGTTCATAAACAGTACCAATACCAGGCACACTCAGAGATACATGGTTCTTCAGCTCAAAGAATAGATCGAATTTACAATAGCAGTTTTTTTTTAATTTGTTAGTTTCAAATATGTGTTCTTTATGGGAAACTCTAATGGCCTGAATTGTGTCCCTTAAAATTTATATGCTGAAATCCTAATCCTCAGTACCTCAGGATGTGACTATATTTGGAGATAGGATCTTTAAAGAGACAATTGAGTTAATATGAGGTAGTTTAGCATGGACCCTCATCCAATATGACTGGTGTTCTTATAAAAAGAGGGAATTCATCCACTGACAGTGACAAAGGGAAGGCCACATAGAGACACATGGAGAAGATGGTCATCTACAAGCCAAGCAGCAAAGCCTCAGAAGAAACCAACACTGCCAACACCTTGAGTCTGAATTTCTACCCTCCAGGATTGTTAGAAAATAGATTTCTGTTGCTTGAGCCACACAGTCTGTGGTCCTTTGTTATGGCAGCTCTGATAAACAAATATGTCAACTCAGTTAAATTAATCATAACTCAAATTTGACCTTCATATACTGTTTTGACTCTAAATGTTGTCCTTCATGGTATAAAGTTGCATGTTTATCTTTGTCAAAGATTAATTAAAATATGTTCAATAAAATTAATATAAGCAATATGCAATAATGAATTTGTTTTACAAAAAATAGTTTTTATATGGCATTTAAATTTATTTACAATGCTTAATGAACTTTTAACAGCTGTTGGCATGTAAAAATGTTTTATACATTTTGTCCACTGATATCTAAAATTTTACATGAAATATGCCTTGATTAAAATTAGTTTGAATGAATTAAATACAACTTTGATATGAGAGGAATTTTTACTTTTTTTTTTAATTCTAAGAGTGCTAAGGGACACATCTCTCAAATATTCATCAGAGAAATCTAATAACTTTAAATGGAGTTTAAAATAATCCTTCACAAAAGAGGCATTAAGATTTCAGAAAAGAAATTTTGTAATGGGAAAAAAATATAAAAATGGCATTCCCTAAGTGATCTTTATACTACTTAGTATTGAAGTAAAATGAAATGTTCAATTATGAAGCTAGCTTTATGATCTCTATCACCACTGGATAAAGATATTTTATAGAGCTATTGGGCTTAATACAGAGTATACAAGAAAAGAATAGAATATTTTGCAAAAGACCTGTAAATGCTTTAAAATAAAACAAACCATTTTATAACATGTGTGTATCAAATTATCTGTTGAATTACATAGTAACCAAATTGTGATTTTCATAATATATAATTTTGGACTTGGGTTCTTAGATATTAAAAATATGTGCCATTATATTTCTTGTATTTGCTTTAATATGTTTGTGTTAATATATTTGTTAAAATAATTGTAATAAACCAGTTGTTCAATGCTTACTGATTGGTCAAATTTATCTTTTAAAGCTCCCCTATACTCTATATGTTGCTACTCTGACCTCATTAATACTGACCCTCATCTTTTCTTCCAAGTCAGACAAGATTTTCACTTGCTAAAATCAGTACTGCTTATCTAGAAACAACAGAAGACAATGGAAATGTGTTCATGGCTATACGCACAACTCCCAGGTAATATGAGACAAATAGCATGCAAAGCATGATACGGTTGCTTCAGACATGTTGCAGCATACAAATAACGTCAAAAATCAATATTTCTCAAAAACACCATTGTTGGGAAGATGGAACAATTTAATCAGACCCTCTCATCTTGGGCCAGTTGGGGGTGGCTCAGCAAACAAATTGTGTGTGTGTAGGGGGGTGGAGTGAGTGTGCATGTGCGGTGCCACCACCTTGGCCGGCATCTGCTTCGGGCATCCGCCACTCAGTGCAGCCATGCTTTCCAATCTACAGCTTCTAAGGACCTGGTTGGCTGGCTCTCTAGCTCATAGACCTGTGTGTGAGGGGTCTGGTGACCCAGCCTGACATGTGAAGGGTCTGGGGACCCAGCCTGGACTGTGCAGTGTTTGTGACCCAGTCTGTGAAAGTGCTTGAGGGTTCTGTGAGCTCCAGACCCAGCCCTCGCTTTACAATTGGCATCACCGACAGGATTAAGAGCTCCACAATTGGCAATGTCAACAGGATTCCAACATTAGCCCTTAGCACAGCACACCATCATCAAAATATCCATGCTTACCCCAGACTTCTGAATAAAGTAAAGAGGATAGATTAATGATAGTATCATAAACACTGCATTATAGCATTATATTGAGTACATATGATCATAGGTGTGTCATAGGCTACTTAAGAAAAATAATGAGGATTCAAAAATGCAGAAATGAAATTGAGTCGTGCTTAAATTTTTATTGATTTGAAAATCAAAAATTTAATTCAAATTTCCAGTAGAAGTAATGTGATAAAAATAGTACATTCCTGATTTAATCATAAAAATGTTTTTATAAAAAATTCCATATCTAAATATCTACCTACCCACACACTAACACATACTAATGCTTATGTGTGCATATATGTATATAAAAATACATAGAAAATACAATATGTATTTACAGATTAGTACATATATGCACATATACATTAATATATATATTATGTGTGTGTATATATTTGTGTATATAAATATATATGTTTGTGTGTATTTATACACTGATCTGAAAATACAAAACAAAAAAGGATGTTCATATTGGGATTCATATTTATAGCAAGTACACTACCAGGCAGGCGATCGCAGAGATCACGGAACAGGAAGAATCACAGATGAATTAATTTGAGTTTGAATTGCATGGTTTCTGTTTTTCTTAATTTTTTTAATTAAAAAACATAATTGTGTATACATATTTGTGGGGTACAGAGTAAAATATGAGTACCTGTCTGCAATATGTGATGATCAAATAAGTATAATCAGTATATTCATCATTACAAAGTGTAATCATTTTTTCTGACCCTTAACCAATCTCTCACTAACTCCTCTCCTCTTCCCTTTCTCATCTCTAGTAACCACAATTCTGCTCTCCCTTTTTAAGTTTGACATATTGTTGTGAATGTTTCTTCTTTATTTCTTTCTGTCCTTCTTTCCTTCTTTCTTTCTTTCTTATTTACTAGCTTCAACTTATAAATGAGGACACGTGTTATCTCTCTTTCTGTGCCTGTCTTATTTCACCTAACCTATTTTTCTCTAAGCTCAACCATGTTATTGAGAATGGCAGAATTTCATTCTTTTCTGTGCATAATATTGTGAGTAGTATTCCATTGTGTGTAGATACACATTTTTTTAATCCAGTTGTCCATCAATGGACATTTAGGTTGCTTCCAACTCTTGGTTATTGTAAATAGAGCTGGTATAAACATGGGAGTGCAGAAATCCCTCGACATGATGATTTCCATTCTTCTGGGTATATGCCCAGCAGCGGGATTGTTGGATCATGAGGCAGTTCTATCTACATCAATACTGTTTTCAATAATGGCTATACTAATTTAGTCTCATTAACAGTGTAGGACAGTTCCCCTTTCTCTGCATTCTTTCCAGCATTTATTTTTCTGTCTTTTTGACAATAGCCAGTTTAACTTGAGTGAGAAGATATCTCAATGTGGTTTTGATTTGCATTTCCCGATGCTTAGTGATGTTAATTATCTTTTCATGTATCTGTTGGCCATTTGTATATCTTCCTTTGCAAAATGTCTATCCAGCTTGTTTGCCCATTTTTAAATCTGGTTATTTGTTTTTCTACTAAGTTGTTTGAATTCCTTGTATATTCTGGATATTATCCCCTTGTCAGATGCATAGTTTGCAAACATTTTTCTCCCATTCCGTAGGTTGTCTTTTTATTCTGTTGTGCAGAAGATTTTTAGTTTCATATAATCCCATTTGTTTATTTTTCCTTTTGTTGCCTGTGCCTCTGAGGTCTTATTCAGAAGTCTTTACCTAGTCCTGCATCCTGACATGTTTCCTCTATTATTCATTTAATTTTATTTTATAGGAATTTTATAGTTTCAGGTCTGTAATACATTTTGAGTTGATTTTGCTATATGAAGAGAGGTATAGGTCTAGTTTCATTCTTCTACACATGTATACTCATTGTTACCTGCACCATTTACTGAAGAGGCTGTCCTTTCCCCAGTGTATGTTCTTGGAGGTTTTGTCAAAGATCAGTTTGCTGTAAGTACTTGGACTGATTTCTGGGTTGTCTGTTATGTTCCATTGGTTGATATGTCTGTTTTTATGCCAGTACATGTTGTTTTGGTAACTATAACTTTGTAGTGTAATTTGAAGTCAAGCATTGTAATGCCTTTGGCTTTATATTTTTTTGCTCAGGATTGTTTTGGCAACTTGGGGTCTTTTGTTGTTCCATATGAATGGTAGGATTGTTTTTTTTCTATTTCTATGATGAATATCATTGGCATTTTGGTGGGAATTGCACTGCATCTGTAGATCGCTTTGTGTTTTATGGACATTTTTCACAAGTTATTTCTTCCAATTTATGAACATGGAATGCCTTTTCATATTTTGTATCCTCTTTAGTTTCTTTCAGCAGTGATTCATGGTTCTTGTTGTACTGATCTTTCACCTCCTTGATTAAACTTATTCTTAGGTATTTTATTTTTGTGAGCTATTTTAAATGGGCTTGCTTTCTTGATTTGTTTTTCTGCTTGTTTATTGTTTGAGTAAAAAATGATACTGATTTGTATATATTGATTTTCTATCCTCCAACTTTACTGAAATTTTTTACCTCTATAAGATATTCCTTTTATAGTCTTTAGGTTTTTCTACATATATAGGATCATGTCATCTGCAAATAAGAACAATTTAACTCTCTTTTCCAATTTGGATACTCTTTGTTTCTCTTGATTGATTGTTTAGGCTAGTTATTCCAATAATGTGTTAAATAGGTATGGTAAGAGTGGGAATCCTTGTCTTGTTCCTCTTTAAAAATATGTTTCAGGTTTTCCTGATTCAGGATGATATTGTCAGTAGGTTTGTCATATATGGCTTTTTTTGTATTGAGATACTTTCCTTCTGAACTTAATTGTTGAGAGTCTGTAGCATGAAAAGATGCTGAACTTGTCAAATGTTTTTTTCTGCATCTATTGAGAGTTATATGGTTTTTGTCCATGGTTTTGTTTTGTAGATATCTATCAAATTCAACTGGTCTAAAGTGTAGTTTAAATCCTTTGTGTCTCTGCTGATTTGTTTCATAGATGATCTGTCCAATGTTGAGAAAGGGGTGTGAAGTCTCTAACTATTATTTTGTTGAAGTTCTATCCATCTCTTTAGGTCTAATAGTCTTTGCTATATATATACCCAGATTCTCTGATATTGCATGCAAATATATCTATGATTGATATGTCTTCTTGACTCCTTTGTCATCATATGATGACCTTTTTTGTCTCTTTTTATGGTTTTTCGTTTAAAGTCTATTTTTTATGATATAAGAATACCTGCTCCCACTAATTTTTGGTTTCCATTTGTGTGATATATCTTTTTCTGTATTTCATGGTTTCTTGAATCTGCTTTCTGGAGAGCAGGAAGCAAAAGGAAAGACATGGGGTAGGTTAACATGTTTATAGTAGGATGCAAACAGGATGGAAGAAACACACTTCCTGAATTCTGCACTGTGCAATGCTTAGGTGTCCTGTTCCTCACTCTGATACATCAGCCTTCCCCACTAAATAATGTAATTTTGAGGACCCAAGTTGACAGTAAGTGAGAGGTCTTAGAGTCTGAAGGTGTCTGTAGACAAATCACCCTTTTTCAACAGAAGGGATGCAGATGCAAGTACATCTGGCTATGACTATAATTTGCAGATAGCCTGATGATCAGCTATGATTTTATTGCTGTGGTTTGGACAGAACAGATATGGGACTAGAGCACCTGTGACCATTGGCTGGCCAATTTAGGGATGTCATAGCTGTTAACATGGAATTAACATGAAATGTTTCTTATGACTATTTCAAGCTTATTTGGTACTGCTATCCCTTCCCACATATAATTAATATTAATTAATCATTTTGTTTACACCTTGATTCAACTCACATATGTTTGATTTATTCTATCTCTGTCTAGTGTAATTTGTAGATACTTTCTATATACATACATATATATATGTATTCAACACACCCTACAAGTTTACTTGTCTCAAGCTATTTGATGGCCTATGGTCTATATGTAGTTTCACATTTTTTTGTTATTCCAATTGCTTATTTCTCTTATTCCCTGCATTAGTCCATTTTTGTGTTGCTATAACAGAGTACCTGAGACTGTATAATTTATAAAGAAAAGTGGTTTATTTGGCTCACAATTCTTGGACAGCTTCACCTGGGGCAGATCTCAGGCTTCTTCTGTCCATGGCAGAAAGTGGCAGGGCATTTGGCAATGCAAGCAGATCATATGGCAAGAAGAAGCAAGATGCCGGGGGTGTCCTTTAAACAACCAGGGTCCTTTAAACAAACAGCTCTGGAGGAAACTAACAGTGAGAATTCACTCACTATCAACCCACCCCCCAGGGAAGGCATTAATCTATTCATGAGGGATCTGCCCCTCATGACCTAAACAGCTCCCAACACTGCCACAACGGGGATCAGATTTCAACGTGAGATTTGGGGGGACAAGACATCCAAACTCTATAGCAGAATAGAACATTCTTAAATATTTTAGCAAATATACATTACAATATTATACAGCAATTAGTAGGAATATATACAGAGGCACCTTAAAGATATTCTTTTACTATTTCTCAACCCCTTGCTTTAATCATGGAAGTTGGTAAAAAAGAAAAAAAAAGCAACCTCGTAATACTCTTAGAGAATCTCCACCCTAAGCTGACCTATCTTTCTAAAGTATAAAATATTTAAAGTTAAGTGTTTATTATTTCAACTCCTCTAGTTCAGTCTAAAGTAAACACTCTGAACTGAAAGTGTCTATAAAACATTTTGAAGTGCTTTTAAAAACTCTTCAGTGGCATAAAACAAAAATTTTGGATGGATTTCCTGCTAGCAGCTCTTTGTGGACGTTTAGAACTTTGACATTCTGAAGATGCAAAAGACAATTGACATTTTTGTCTTGTTGAAAAAAGTCTATAATGTCCAAGACAAATGTTTACAAATAAGAGGTGTGAAATAATGAAGACATTTAAATATAAATGTATCCCCATATCCCAAGATTGTTCATCAACATGCATTGAGCACATTTAAGTTAGGATTTTAGCTATCACTATAATCTAAAAAATGTAGAAACATGCTTTTACATCTTTTATCCCACGTTAAAATTAAATTGTAGTGAGTTTTGTTATCAGATACTATAGACAATACTAGGTATGTAATGCATAATGATTCCTTTCAGTAAATTTATTACAGAAAGCTGAATTTCCCTGTGTTTATCACAAACTATAAGTCAGATGCAATAATAGTAGTAATAGCTCTAACTTTTGCATAAGTTCTACCTGCCATATAACTTATTGGTTATGCTATTTCATTTAAACCACACATTTATTTTGCAAAGTATACCTTAATATCCTCATTTTACCAATAGTTTACTGTGACTCAGAAAGTTAAATACTTGGTGCCAAAGCGACTAAGTGATGAATCTAGGAAAGAAGTACATGTTTTTCTGATTTCAAAGTCTCTGTGTTTTTATTCATAAATGCTACCTTTCTCAGAATGCTTGTAATAATAGACTTCAGATTCTCCTACCTTTGTGCACTATTTATGTCGCCATTTTTGTGGCCAATCCATCTATGTAAATGCTCTATGACCATGGCAAAAATATCTCTCTACCATTCCTCCCATTCTGGTATGGGTTTTGTTTTACATTTTTATTATGAAAAATTTCAAGGATATTCAAAAGCAGAAAAAAATAATATAATGGATCTCCATATACGCATCATCCATTTCACTAGTTATCAACTCGTGGGTACACATGCTTCAACTATAGTTCCACCTGATTCTCCTCTCCTCCAACATTTCATTCATAATTATTAAAGACTGTATATGTAAAGTAATCTTCTTTAATAAATGTTACAATACATATTTTACCCCATTTTTTACTAAGGAAAGTAATACTAATTATTAACTTCAGTAAATAAGCAGTGTTCCAATCGTTTAACTGACTTGTAATTTTCAAATTATTGCTATTGTCTCCTTCTCCTGCTCTTTTTTCTCCTCCTCCTAATGCAGGATTTAAACAGTGTCCATCTTTTTTGTTTAATATGTCTCTCTTATCAGTTAGTATTGCTGCATAACAATTCAATGAAAAACTCAGTAAGTGCATTTTTTATTGATTTCAGCTGGCCTTGCATGTTCTTAAATTTCACTGGAGGTTAGCTCATCAAGGCTGGGCTCAGTTAGTTTGGCTCTGCTCTTGTCCATGAGTCACTCACCCGCCTCCAGCAACCAGTAGGCTAGCCTAGGAGGTTTTTACTTCAATAGCAGACTCTCAAGAGAGTAGGTTCACCTGCACCTGTGCTTTTCTGAAGCTTCTGATTTGATCAGATCTGCTACCTTTTCATTCTCCAAGTGAAGTGACCTAGTCAAAATCAAAAACAAAAAGAGGAGAACTCAGTGCCATTCACAGTAAAGAGGACACTGTAAGGTTAGATTTTAAATGACAGGCCAGAGGAAGAGCAAAGAATTGGGGCCATCACTTCAATCTTCTTCAGTTGCTATGTGTTATAAATCTCTTTAATTTATACCAATGGTTCTTAAACTTTTTCATCTCAGGACTACTTAACATTTTTAAAAGTACTGAAAATCACAAGGACCTTTTGTTTATGCAGCTTATATCTGTCAGTATTTAGCATATTAGAAATTAAAATTAAAATCATTTTAAATATTTATAAATTCTAAACATTATTACTACATGGTCTATAAATGAAATAACCTTTATATTTCAGATTGCTTTCTGATTTAACAAGATTAAATGAAACTTGTACAGACACATATTAAAAATTACACAAAAAGATTATATTTTAGTTGTGTGTATTACTTTCTCTAATTGATATTCTTACGTTAATCTTTCAATTTTTAAGTATAATTTTAAAGCATTTGAAGAAACCAACATATTTTAGACACTAAATACTAGCTGAATGAATATTCATTTTTGAGGAGAATTGAGAAAAAAGTATTTTTCTGTTTGCATTTGTTTTGAGATAAATAATTTCAATTATATAATGAGAAAATGGTAATATTAAAGCAAATATTGAGAGCGAAAGACATGTCAAATACTCCCTTCGTTTGAATTCAAAATAGTGAAAACAATCAGGCTGCTGATGACAGTTTAGCCAAGGGTGATAATCCCTATTTCATCAACTACATTTAAACAACTGGGTTTCACATTTCCTCCAGAGCAGTTCGCACATGTCACAGCACAAATTAGTGAAGTCTAAATTTCAGCTTAGGGCTCCACGTGTCATTTAATAGCATACATTTGCTAACTGTAGCCAAAAAGCAGACTTCCATCAGGGACTCTGAAACTCCTCATTTACATAAGAATGGGAAGTTAATTGTGTTACAGATATTCTGGCCTCCCCAAGGAGTTCATTAAGCTTGCTGAACATGCTGAGATCATAACTTAACTGTCACTTCCGAGAAATTGGGAAAATTCAACTTCGGAAACAACACCGTGGGCAATAACAAGCATAATTTAATGTATATATTGCTCTGAATCAGAGATGGACTTCTATTGAAATTTATAATCTCTCTGATTTCTGTATTTACTGAAAAAATAGTATTTGATATTTGGGAATTAAGTGATCCAGTGGCCTTTCCACCTGCCCCCACTCCTGTCCCTATGTATACGGGTACATCGTCCACAGGATCATTTACTTAAAACATTTTTTGGCACTATGGACATCAACTGAAATGCCTCATTTGCATTCACGAAACCTGTAAGAATAAATATGAAGCAAAAATTGGAAAAAAAAAGAGGTTGAAAAATGAATAAAATTTGCCATTAATTTGAAATAAAATTGATATGTATGATTGATTAATGTGTATATTACATATTATAATAATATTAATGATATGGGGGGGAATTTGATTTCATAAACATTATTCAAATAAGCATGAAGTCTAACCTGGGATCGTCTCGTTCAATGACAAACAGTTTGCACCCAGAACATAGGACTACAATCCTATAACAAAAATGTCTTTCCACTTATTAGCTGTTTTATCTAATTTGAAAAAGAACATTTAAAATATTAGGAAAAGATCATTTCTTTTTTCCTCAATATTTTAGTGTTAACCAAATTGCACTCAAAAGTGACATGTAGAACTATGCTTCTAGATTAAAAATTTTAGGCTTATTTTGTGTGTTTTCTCTCACATTTTTCCTCCTCTGATGCAATCAACCAGTCTTTTTATTTAATGTGTTCAACCAGGCCAGTTGTAGTGAGAGATATTCAGTCTCAGAACAATATGAGATCACATTTCAGTGATGGGGTGAAGGTAGACACAAACCAGCTATGCCAAATGATGAAGACTGCAGAAGAAAAATCAAGGCAGAACAGGAGAATAGAGAGTAACGGAGAAGAAAAATAAAGTAGGGAAAGAAAATAGTGATGGAAAAGGCTACATGTAATATGAGATTCTCCTTACACTTTTCCATGTGGTTTGCTTTCCCCGTGTTTATATCTGATATGGATTTATAAACTCAGAATTTGCTAGACTCATTCACTTAGTGTTTCTTGAATATGATATTTTTATAATTACTATATAAAGTAAATCAGACATACTTGACTTATAATCTTTAAATAATGTTATTTTAAACAAGCTTATTAATTGAGAGTAAATGAATTAGAGAGTCACATCTGAACTTGTAATGTGGGTCTTTTGCAACCATATCGAAACTTAGAATTTGGAAAGCTAATACAGACGATATTTGGTGTTCTCTTCTGTTTTTTTTCTAGCATGAGCAAACTTGAATATCCAAAACAGAAGTGTATTGTGTAATAGCCTAGCCTATAAAGCTACTCTTCTCTCAGCCCTGCTACAAAGCAAATCGATCAGCTCATGAAAACTGAAATATTCCATCAAGGTGACAAAAATGTTAAATATCTAATGTGTTGCCCTTGCAATAGCTAATAAGTTTGCGAATTTAATTTATATCATGTTTTCCCTACATTTTAATGCCATATCTCCCTTTCAAATGATTTCCCTTAACGTGAGTAGCAATGACTCCTTTTGAAATTTTGTCTAGCCTATCGTATTTGTCATGAGTAGTGACTTATATGTGAAATCCTTATAAGACCTTCTCTCCAAGTGTTAATCATGTGGTTAATTGTAGAAGTAGTTTTGTTTAACTCCCATATAGTGCACATTCTTGTGACTACAACACTTTTTGTCTATTCATTACTAAACAAAATTTTCATAATTTCCACATTTTTTTTTTTTTTTTGTCTTTTTTCGTGTCCGGCAACAGATTGCAACCCTCAGTGTCATGCCCGTACCGGACCGGGACCAGCAACGGGATCGCAACCCTCGGTGTTGCGCCTGCACCTCGCTCAGCCAGTGAGCGGGAACCGGTCTGTATGTGGGATCCGAACCCTAGGCGGGAGCGCCGCCGTGCCCTCAAGCGGCGCACTGTAGCAGTGCACCACCGGGCCGGCCCATAATTTCCACATTTTAATACTGTGACCAACGGCACAATGTATGTTCCCATAAATCTTTTTTTTTGTATACCAATGTATTAGTCCTTTTCTGTTGCTTATAACAAAATACATGGAACTGGGTTATTTGAAAGAAAATGTAAGTTATTGCCTTTCAGAGGCTGGAAGTCCAAAGTCCAGGTAATACATCTGGTGAAGGCTTTCTTTGGTGGTGACTTCAGTGATGGCAAGTTATCACATTGTGAAAATGGTGGAAGCAGAGAGAAAGCTCCTCACTCTCCTTTCAAAGCCCTCAGTCCCACGCCCACACCCACCATGATTAACCTATTCACTAAGGCATGGTCCTACAATCTAATCACTTCTTCAATTACCATAGTAGGATTTCCACCTTCTAAGAGACTGTTAAACAGTGAGGATTAACTTTTGAAGGGACATTAAACCCGAGGCAACCAGTATACAAAATTTTGGAGTCAGAATTGATTGTTGAGTATATGCATTTTCCCTTTAACTAAAATTGCCATATCACTCTTCATTAAGATTGAGTTATTTATATTAGCACTTGCGTTGTATAGGAGTTTCTTCTTCATAACCTTACAGACTCTAGATCTTAATTCTATTTTTAATTGTTTTTTAGTTTATTTGGGTAAATAGGGGTAATTGTTAGTTTTTCTGGTCGATAGTGAGATTGAGCACCTCTCTACATTTTATTGACTATGTATTTGCCTACTCTATGATTGTCTTCTTTTTCACTTTTACCTACTTTTCTTCTGGGTTGTACATGTTTTACTTTTAAACTTGTGGGGACTTACATATATTCTAGATTTTAATTTATTACTGCTGAGCTCTTTTACCTGCCCATGATCATGCCGACTGAGCCAATTGTTGAGCTAGGGCTGGGTCTGGAGCTCACAGACCCCTCAAGCCCATTCACAGACTGGGTCACAAACCCTTCACATGACAAGCTGGGTTCCCAGACCCCTCATACACCAGGCTGGGGCACCAGACCCCTCACACGCAGGTCTATAAGATAGGTAACTGGCCAAAAGTTCCATGGAGCCATAGGTTTGAGAGCATGGCCATGCAAGGTGGATGCCTGAGGCAGTAGATGCCAGCCAAGGTGGCAGCACCGTGCATGTGCACTAACACCACCCACACACAACTTATTTACAAAGAACGTGCCACACCACCCCCAACTACATGGGCAGGTGAGGGGGCCTGATTAAATTATTTTATTTCCCCAAAATCCACCCCTTTGGGGTCCTTTGCTGTACAATACACACTTTTAGAATCTTCTGCAATGTTCCCTTAGTGAAGATAAATGACACTTACATTTACATAATCTATTGTCCATTCGATATGCCTTAAGGCTTATAGTTCTGTCCTTTTAACTAATAGCTGCATATGTCCAGTTAGTAGTCATCATTGGTGTGATTTTCCATGGGAATCCTGCAGTCATACTGATGGGCAATTCAATCCACATGCAGTAGATGATCACACCAATGTATGTATGTACCCAGTCAACTATGGTGCAGTGCCTGCAGCCAGAACACTATGGGCAAGAAGACAGAAGGGTTATTGGTACCGATAGGGGAAGTTCTCACCCCTCTGGTAAGATACATGCCAGTTTGCCATCCTGTGAGAGGATGGTTGCAGGAATAGTTACATTGCCTGGCTTATGATACCATACTTTATCTGCTAACACTGTTGGATCTGTAGGTTCTACATGTAACAGTATAGGGGAACTCATGATTGGCCATAATGATAATACAAATGTGTCCTTTGGAATAGAGTGCTTATCTGTTCCAGGCCACGTTACTTTTACTCGAAGAGGCCAGATACTTGTCACTCAAGGTGAAACTTGCAAGCCTTCCTCTAATCCTTTTCTCCAAGTCCCTATTAAGCCAACCCAGGGTATATGGAGGGCTTTTATTCTCCAAGGCCATTCCCACTGTACTGTCTGTCCCAAACAGGTTGGGCCAGTTAGAGAATATTTCCATTCTTGCCATATCCTGGCTTCAAAAGCTCGTCTTTAGTAGTGATTTGCAGCTATATAAATGCTGCAGCTCTATGCAACAGAGCTTCCACTGGAGAAGGTGTGCCCTTGCGGGTTCTCTCATTTAGAATTTTGTCCGCTATAATCGCCATGTCCACCCCTTCAGGGATTGGGGTTGGGTAGATAGCCTTAGTCCCTTTTTTAAAAGGCCATTGTATCGTCCAATCATTCCTGCAGCCTGGGGATGATATGGTACATGTAACTTCCACTGAATGGACAAGAGGGAGGCCCACTTCTGAACCCCATGTCCAGTAAAGTGGGTTCCATTATCACTCTATATAACCACAGGCCAACCATACATAGCCGTAAGACTATTCAATGTCTTCACAGTGTTTACCTGGTCTGAGGCCTTACAAGGCCATACAAACAGAAGACTAATAGCCGTATGAACAGCTGTGAAGATGTATCTGAAATTCTCTGACCTTGGCAGTAGTCCAACAAAGTCCACTTGCCATCGAGTAGGGGCACCCTTCCTCGAGTTATTTGCCCATCTGTATGGAGCACCTGCCAGGGGTGTGGACTCTCCTGAGCACATACCGGACAAACATGACAGGCATTCACTACATCTTCCCATTTTATAGGCAAGGCCCATCTTTGAGCCTCCATCCACATGGTTTTACTTCCAGCATGCTGCATTCATCAACGTAACCGCTGGCCTGCATCAGTCGCTGGGGCTCTCTCTAGCCATATTACCTTAGCCAAGGCATTGGCTTCATCATTTTCTGGACTGGCTTATGGGAAGTGTCCTGTGACATTGAAAAGAGTTACTTCTTTCTCATGCCAAATTCCCATAACTCTTGCCACAAGGCTTGTCCCCACAGGGGTCGGTGGCCTACCATCCACCAAGTAGAAATCCAAAGGTTAAACTTTTGAACACAGCCCAGCTGTCAGTACAGATAGTTAATGGCCCAGGCTCATTTTTTATCACCATCCATACTGCTCTCAATTCAGCCCATTGACTGCTTTGCCCTGTGCCATTTTCATACCACATGGTATCTGTTAAGAGCTAGACAGCAACTGCTGTCCATGCTGCTGAAGTTCACATGCTAGAGCCATCTGTATACCAAGCATTCTCTGTGATAGGTCCCTGTCCCTCATGGAAAGGTATAGCCTCCACCTCCATGGGTAACAGTTGTGTCAAAGTTTCATCCACAGCCTCTACTGGAACTAGCACAGTTTGCAACTCTTTGGACAGAGAACTCATTGACACAGTGCTCCTTTGTTCTATATATGCTCCCCATTTAGACAGAGTGGGAGTCTGAGCTACACCTGTTTTAGAGCCGGTTGCCCACATGTGCACAGCCAACCTATTATGGAGTATGTCATCCTTACCAGGACTTTGGCAGTTCCTGTGATAGCTTCAGTGGCTATCAAGGCAGAATACACAGCTGCTAACTGCTTTTCTGTCAGGGTATAATGCACTTCAGCACCCTTCCAGAGTTGAGACCAGAATTCCACGGGTGTGCAGAACCAGTCTTGTCTCTGCCACAAACCCCATCCTAACCCCTCTTGTGGTATATGTAGGTCTAACTCAAAAGGCTTAGCGGGGTCAGCCACTTGTAAAGCCTGTACTTGCTGTATTTCCCTTTCTGTAGCCCAGTAAGCCTGTTCTATTTCCTCAGCCCAATCCCAGGAGGGCTCCTTCCTTTGTCAATGCACATAGTGGGTGTGTCCTTTGAGCCATACGGGGTACAAAAGCTCTCTGATACCCCCAAAGTCCCAAATATGCCTTTGGCTGAGCTACAGTTGTGGGTCAAGGGTATGCCTGTACCGTATCTATTATAGCTTCTGGGACAACACTCATTTTAACTGACCAGACCACTCTTAGGAATTTGACTGACAGTCCAGTTTCTTGTACTTTGTCATTGTTCCAAATGACTGAACAGCATTGGAGTTGCCTGAGTTAAATCTGCAAGATGTAGTGAAACATTGTAAGCATGCTGGGCCTATCCACCTGGCTAGGTCCCCAGCCACCAAACCATGACAGATGGTTGGGCTATGCAGATAAGCTTGGGGCAATACTTGAAAGGTCCACTGTCTTCCTACCCAGGTGAAAGCGAACTGATCTTGGCTATCAGCCGAGACTGGAATAGAGGGAAAAAAAATATTTGCAAGGTCTAATACATAGTGATAAAGTCCCCAGCTGGGTCATCAGCTGATCCATCAAGTCATTAACTGAAGGCACAGCTGCATGCAAAGGAGTCACTACTTTGTTCAGTTCTCAATAATCTACAGTCATCCTCCAGGTATCATCAGGCTTTTTCACTGGCCATACAGGAGCATTAAATGGGCTATGAGCCAGACGAATAATGCCAGCTTTCTCTAATTCCAATATAGTGGCACTTATCTCTGCATGTCCTCCTGGTAGACGATATTGCTTTACATTAACTGCATGTCTTCGCTTGGGTAACACCTGTGGATCATGTTTAGCATATCGTCATAACACAGGCTTTACTATCCATATTTATAGCCAAAACTCTCCAACTGTTGTTTGCAGGTTCAAACCATAAAGTACATCCATACCCAAGATGTATTCAGCTACTGGGGATATACATAGAGCATATACATGAGGAGGTAATTGTCTTATGCCCAATGGCAATGACACAGATCTGATTTCAGTACTACGTCCTCCATAGCCATCTACACTAACTGTGGGCCCTGGAAACTTATCTGGATTTCCATATATCAGGCTACATTCTGTGTCTATATCCACCAGTGCCAAAACACGCAGCACATTTGTCCTCAACTAATGTATTGACAATTCAGTGTGAGGCCTCCAGTCCTCACCTGCCCCCAAAGCACAAGTACCTTGGCCTGCTCCCTAATCAAAATGGAACATTTCATCTGCCTCCTTGGGAACAACCAAAAAATCCTTTAAATCCACTGAGTGTACCTTGCTACCTGTTCCAGACATTTAGTGCAATGCTGTTCAGGGCGCAATTGCTGCCACAAGGCAAACAGGACTGCATTTGGCTGCCAGTCAATTTTCTTTTTATCAAACCCCGCTGCAAGCAAGTCAAGCCATATCTGCTTATGGAAAGTCTTGCTTGGTCCTCTTGGGATAAAGTCCCAAGCATTTCTTGGGGGTTGGGTCTTAGACACCTTTTGGACCCCTTTTGCTTGTCTTCCATCCTCTACTTCGCCCAAGCTGGCTGTCATGGTCTTTACCTCATGTGTAGGATGACCAATATATGGGGCCAGTATGGCCATTGGTGACTCAAAGGACATTGATGGGGCATTTTACAGCACTATGTTTCTCATGCTGCCTGTAAAGTTTTCATCATCTGGGCAATGGGTGTTCACATTAAATGTGGACTGCCGCATCCCCAGCTCTGAAATGATTTGGACCAGTTCAGCATATGTTTGCCATTTACTAACAATCTTGGGCAGTTCTCTAGCATTTGCCCACTCGGTTCGGGCAGCTGCATTTACCCAGTCCATCAAGGAGTGATTACCTCGCCCTTGTGCATAAATGTGGCTATTCTGCAGCTGCTGCCTCAGGAACAGGTTTATGGTAACGGAGGACAACTTCTCCACCTCCTTACCAGAGCACATCACACTATCCACCCCTAGGTCCCATAACCACAACAGCCAACCAGTCAGGATATGCTCATGTTTCTGCCTGAATTGTCTCCCCAAGTCAACCAGTTCAACCTGTGTATATGGGACATAGGTGGTGAACTGGGTCACTTATGTATTGCCCACTGGTTGTCCATCCGGTCCCATAGACTGCTCATGTTTCAATTTCTTGCACACAGCAGGTCATGCCTGGAGACATACAGTTTCCCCCAACTCACCACTGGATTGGTCATCTTCCCTGGTGTGAGAAGCAGGAGTGGCCAGTCACTGTACATCATCCTCCAGGACATTCATCCATGCTTCCAACAACACTCCTTACTGCCACAAATCTTGATCAGTTTGTATCCTAGTGAGCAGCAACCAGGCTCCCATCAGCAGAAAAGTGGCCATTGAGCACCGCATGCCCAAGGATAACCACATTTCCTCCCCTTCCCAAGGGATTTTCCACTGTAGTACCTGGTCTGTGCTACCTTGCAGTATAGTGTGCAGCAACCAGTCAACAGGAAAGGTGGCCATAGTGCACAACATGTTCAAAAGTCGCCACATTTCCTCTTTCTTCCAAGGGCTTTCGGCTCCTATACCTGCTCAGAATCCTGTCACACTATGCCAATTGTCAGGCTATTTTACCTGCCCATAATCCTGCTCACTGGGCAATTGTGGAGCTAGGGCTGGGTCTGTAGCTCACAGACCCATTAAGCCCATTCAGAGACTGGATCACAAACCCTTCACATTCCATGCTGGGTCCCCAGACCCCTCACACTCCAGGCTGCATCACCAGACCCCTCACACACAGGTCTATGAGTTAGGTAATCAGCCAAAAAGTCCTTGGAGCCATAGGTTTGAGAGCATGGGCATTCAAGGCAGATGCTTGAGGCAGTAGATGCCAGTCAAGGTGGCTGTGCTGCACATATGCACTAACTCCACCTACACACTACTTATTTACAAAGAATGTGTTGCACCATCCCCAACCGGACAGGCAGATGACAGGGCCTGATTAAATTATTCTATTTTCCCAACAATTACTGTTTGTATTAATTATGTCTACTAATAATTTTATGTAGTTGATATACTATGTACATTGCAAATATCTCTTCTCAATCCACCACTTAATTCTGAAATTTGTATATGATGTTACATGTAGTACAAAGTGGTTTTATTTTAATAAAGTTAATTATATCAATCTCTTTTCTGAATGTTTAATGTTTTTTGTGTGTGTTACTAAAGAAAATAGTCCTCAAACAGAATGTGTACTATTCTCCAAATGAAATATTTTATACTTATTTTTCTCATATATTTGTCAGCTGGTGTTTGTAGTCAATATAAGAATATATTTTAATATTGTTTGTAAATTTGCTGAGTATTTTATGCTGAGTTGTTTTAGATTTAATACATCAATATTTCAGAATATCTTGCAAAATAGGACCTCTGAATGTATATTTTCCACTGAATTTAGGAGCAATGAAAAAATGTTGAGACATCAGACAGCCTAATCACAGAACAATACAATGTAGTAATATGCAGTAAATTTGAGGCACATGAAAGTTTTGTTTCAGAATAAAAAGAAAAGAGGATTTATAGATAGTTTTAAGTAGAGAAAATATAAATTCAAGGGAAGATTTTCAACAGCAATTTCACATGCTTACATAAATTCAATTTATCCGTTTCAACATTTCATATTTTTTTAAAAATTTAAAACATCATTCACCTCCTTTGCTAGCTGAGTTATTAAGTGGTAAATAGTGAAATTGAGGCATTCTTAATTATTCTGCTTGGATAAATAGAGGAAAAACTGTTTTATGGGAAATTCAGCTTTACCCAGAGATTTTCATGAACTTCCTCCTTGTTGGCATCCTCATTGTCTGTAATTGCTTCCCCAATTACTAGACTGAAAAAAAAAACAAAAAACAAAAAACAAAAACACAAAACAGACAAACAAACAAACAAAAAACCTACAAACATCTGCCTGTTTTTAAAAAAAAAAAAAAATTGTAAAACAAAATGTATTCCCACATAACAGATGCTCATGAAAACAAGAACGGAATAGAATAATTACTATCTTTAAAAACATTTCTCTGATTTTCTCTAGACTGAAACTGATTTCTCTGGAACACTGACTCATGAAATGGTGTTTACTTTCATAGTGGTTATGCATTATTTTGATTATTATTGTGATTACTGTTGTGTGAAATGAATTTGGCAGTCCCAACATAGTGTTAATTTTCATTGTCCTTCCACAGTGTGACACACTGGAGCCAATGGCAGTACAACAACTGGAATTGGATAGAAAAATCACAGTAGATTTATGTTCCCAGTACACATTTCCTATTTTACAGACAGAAGAAAACTGCAGTGATTTTTGGCTTTCCTGATAAACCACGGAAAAACATGTAAAACAGGGTGATAATTAGAATTCCTTAATGTTTATCTCCCAGAAAAAATACATGAGTTTATATATATGTATTCTGCTCTTAAAAGAAATATATTACATAAATTTTTAAAATTTTATTTCTGAAGGATTTTAAAATAAATTTGTGTTTACTTTATAATATGTATAATGTTTTGGTTTTATATACTTGATAGGATATTCTTAATATCCCTTGCATTTCCTCTATGAGGTTTATTTAAAATGATTTAATTTTGGAAATCTACAAGTTTAGATAATAAATTTTATTAAAATTATATTATTTGGAGTTTTTAAATTAGATATGCAAAAATCAATTCATTACAATTGTCTAGCTAACCAAATAAATGATGTTGGGATTTTGATTAAAATACCTTACTTGCCTCACTACCAGCATTAGAAAAGATATACATCTGTCATTTAATTGATTATTTTATCTTCGTCTTGCCAAACAACTCATTGATTTTTTTCCACATTTATTTTTAACATAACAGAGATAAATGGTCAGGTATTGTGTTTAAGGGAGAGAATAAATGAGAAGGCAGTTAAGCAAGTAAAGAAAAAAGCTTAAGATTGGACTTAAATAATTGGTTTCATAGAACACAATGCTTCATTTCCAGGCCTGCCTTGTAATTGCTCATTTACACATTCTATGAAGTAAAACAACTGAATTTGCCCCACAGAGTTACCAATTAAATTGTTTAAGAAAAAGACCTGCTGATAATGTACTAATGACAAATGTTCTTTTAATAGGTATAAATGCATGCTGGGAGTTGGTAATTGTAACATTTGGTTTCTTTTAGATAGCTGTGTCACCTTGCTCCTGTTGAGAACATATCTAGTCCTTGCTCAAATTTTCTCCACAAGAATCTTCAATTTTCAGCAACAAGTAATATTTTAACAGACATATCAATATTGAACTATTTTGTTCTTAAGAATATCTGCAAGAACATAGTTTAATTCAATAATACTTATACTTTTAAAGGTCTTTCAGAAGAGCTATGTAGGAATTGCCACCTTATGAAAACAAAAACAAATTAATCTTGCTGGTTTAGCAGATTAATAGCAGACACACACACACACACACACACACACACACCACAAATACACAAACATGGATATACACACATGCACACACTCATACATAAAAACACACATTCATTGCCTTGCAAAGCCTACATATTAAAATTTTGGCGCTCAATCACAAAAACGATTTTGAGATAGGAGTGGGCTGACATTGTGATCTGGTCAGTTCTACAATAAGCCAATGAGAAACTGAGTAATTATTCAGATTCTGTGGTCCTCAGTTTTTGTATCCTTAAAATAAATAAATCTGCTATTATCTTCAAGGACTCAAAGATTAATGAGTATTTAAATGAATTTGAAATGAAATTGGGTACTGCCTCTTGCTGAGGAGTAGTGTACATAATGATGTATTTTGATTGTGCTCAGGACCTCAGAAGGTAACATGGCTTACTTAAAGCTTGGTGGCAGTGTCCATCATAATCAAATGCAGCTATTTCATTTGCCAGGTAATGCTGAATAACCTTTTAAAGGATCATGATCATGCATATTTTTTAGCACAAAAGTTGAAGTCCAGAGGCCTAGTAGTTAACATTATTATAAATTTTGGACAATGAACTGATGAATGTTCCATATGATTAGGTCACGATGCTACTCCCCTGTAACCAAAAGTAGATCTGTAGACTACTACTACTCTAGTAGACTTTTGGCAACAGTAAGATAATACAAGTGTACTTCAAAACTCCATGGAAAGTAAAATTAACAAATAATACCAATCTTTCCATATGTTTTGGAGTACCCTCCTATTAATATCTGATAGCTGAACCTCCTTAGGACATCAAACTCTGAAGACATAGTAAAAGGCATTTTTCCATGTAGCCATTATCTTTATTACCTCCCCACCTATAGTGGATTGAATTATGTCCCTCAAAACTCATTGACACTTGTATTGTGTCCACCAAGTTTTATGTATTAGAAGCTTAGCCCCACTGTGACTGTTAAAAGGATGGGAAATCCTATTATGGTAATTGAAAGGTGGAGCTTTGAAGAGGTGATTGGATTGTAGGACCCCACAGAAGCGAATGGATTAAAACTGGTGGTCAGAGGCATGGTTCTGTGGGCTTTAAACAAAGAGGAGAATCTGTCTCTTTCTCTCTCTCTCTGCTCTCTCTGCTTCCCCCATCTTGCAATGTAAGATCCCTGGGTCACTGTTGACACCACCAGATTGACTTTGGACTTCCCAGCCTCAGAAACTGTAAGCAATAAATGTCCTTTTTCTTTACAAATCACCTAGTTTCAGGTACTGTCATAAGTAATGGAAACCAACTGACACAACAACCTACCTGATATGTCTGGTTAAAATGGGTTGTGGTGGAAGCAGTCTGTTTCCCAAGTACTCAGTTTATTTAATGTTAAGGAGCCCATTTATTAGTTACTGAGGTATTAGTCAGGAACTAATGTTTACAAAAATACAATTCAAATTCCTAGCACAAACTTTACATATTGTCTGCCATCCTTCACTGTTAATGCACTGAATGATACCAGATGCCATCTTCTTTCACTCTATAACTATTGTTTTCATTTATTTCTTTCCCTCTGGAAATCTCCCTTTTTTGACTGTTAATTTTAGAATTAAAACAATATGATTATAGCTATCTTATCATGGTGGCATAGGTGACAACCAAGGCAAGGATGCTGTGCTGCCATTCACAGAAATACTGAAGATTTGAAAGAGGTTAATAAATTTTTCGCTCGTGTATTCCTGTTAGTATTTATCAGTGAAATAATTCCAAAGTTAATGCAAATAAGACAATAGAATATGTATCCATAAAATTTGATCATCTTCTGCCCTATAAATGATATTGAGAAGAAATGCTTTGTTATTACCTTTAGGCAACAGAAAATAAAATAATTATAGAGTAGCTCCAATTAGTGGGGATTATTAAGTATTAGTGTCATTATACCTATTTCATGTAATAGCTACCAATTATTTTTCTATAAATAGACATTAATTCTTTCAAAAAGTTTCTTGTAAAATCAGAACCCAATTTCAAATTAAAGATGTTCTCATAAACTAATATTTAGAAAAGTGACATAATCCATTCAATTTCTAAATGTATTTAACACAAATATTTTCCTACTTATTTATTTCTCATAATGTCAGTTTTCCAGTTAAGTAAGATTTGTGTTTAGCATCTGTTCACAGTTTAATAGGCCTGTTAGAGAATTAAAAATGTATCTTAATATGCAGTCTTCTAAGTATCACATTTTTATTATGTGGCACTAGAAACAAACTCATAAGTGCAGATAATATAAATTTAGTGATTCTAGATTTCTCAAAATAACAACATTTTATATAGTTAAGGATCTTTCCCTTGAGAATAATATATCAGCAATTTTTAAGTATTTACTTCCAAGTCATGCATTTTAAGTTTCATCCAAGTGCTTTGAATCATCCAAATTTTACTCATCACATTGCATATTTCACTGGTTGCATGGTTACAAAGAAAGAAAGAACATGAAACTCATTTCTGACTTTGTCTAACATAACACACTACCCAGACATTACAATTAGGCATTCATGACATGGCTCTATACTGTAATAATCTAAGGAGCTGAATCTGGGTTTTGTACATTGAACCTAATCAGTTATGAAGAGAGGTAAGGAGAGTTCTAAGCATATGTGTGTGATATAATTGGACAAACTATGTGGTTTCCATTACTTATAACAAAATATCTGAAATTGGGTAATTTACAAATAAAATTTATTTTTACAGTTTTGGAGGCTGAGAAAAGTCCACAGTCTGGGGAGGGGCGGACATCTGGTGAGGGCTTTCTCCTCAGTGGGAATTCTTTACAGGGCCCTTGGTCACTCAGGGTATTACATAGAGAGAATGGCAAGAGCAAGAGAGAGTTAATCTTCTTGCTCACTCTCCTTATAAAGCCATCAGAACCATGCCCATGACAACCCATTAAACTATCAATCTACTACTCCATGAATGGATCAATACATGCAGCATAGCGTAGTCCTCAAAATCTAATCACCTCTTTAAGGCCCCAACTTCCACTGCCATATTGGGAGTTGAGTTCCAACATAAATGTGATATGTGACTGTACACATATATATTTTTATTCATCAATTGTCTACTTTTTTCTAAAGTAAATATCATTGACTTGTAAATATATATATATATGTATATATATGCACCTATACATATATATACACATATATATATATATATGTTTAATGTGTGCAATTTGATGTTTTCATATATGTATGTATTGTGAAATGATCATTGTATTCCAGCTAATTAACATATCTTTCACCTCTACCTAGTTACCATTTGTGTGTATATATTAGGAAGATTTAATTTAAGATCTATCCTCTTAGCAAATTTCAAACATACAATAGAATGTTTTAACACACCCCCCATGCTGTACATTAGATCTCCAGAACTAATGTTCATCCTGCATAACTGAAACTTTGTACACTTTGACCCCCTTCTCCCATCCCTCCAGCCCTTGGCAGCCACCATTCTACTCTCTGCTTCTATAAATTGAACTATTTTAGATTCTACATATAACTGAAATCATGCAGTATTTCTCTTTTCTGTCTTGCTAATTTTGCCTATTATAATGTCTACCAGCTCTATCTATGTTGTTTAAAATGTCAGGATTTTCTACCTTTTTAAGGCTAAATAATATTCCATTATATGTCATGTATATGTAATATATATATATATAGTGTGTGTGTATATACATACACCTCACACCCCACATTTTGTTTATCTGTTCATCTTTGGAAGAACATTTAGGTTGTTTCCATATCTTGACTATTATAAGTAATGCTGTAATAAACATGAGAATGAAGACACCTGTTGGAGATCCTGATTTCAATTCCTTTGGGAATATACCCAAAAGAAGGATAGATGGATCAAGTGGTAGTTCTATTTTAAATTTTTTGAGAATCCACCATACTCTTCTTCCTAATGGCTATATTAATTTACATTCCAACAAACAGTGTATGTGTTCTTTTTTCTTCACATTCTCAATAATATTTTAATCCATTTGAGTTGGCAAAGTGTATAAATTAATAAACCCTTAATAACAGGAGGTTATTATTACTAAAACTCATTATGTACCTTGCTAACAGAATTTTGTGCTTGAATATTTAAAGAACATACTAAAAGCAGCATTATTAATACTATAACATTCCTAGAAAGAAGCACAAATCTTCTACTCTGTGTATTCTATAGAAGGGAGTTGACTTCAATCCATAGGAGGAAAGGTAGGAGAAGAACAGCTCTAGCCCACAGCCAAATTTCTCTAGCTTCTCCACAGTAAACAAGGAGGGAAGCACATTACTGAACAGAAAAAAATACATGTGAATGAATTTCTCACAGACTTTTGATTTTTCTTTGTTTGGAGAAGCTCTCCTTGGTGTACAAGGGGTCTTCAAAAGGCTCATGAAAAGGTTCATATTATCGTTCAATTCCATCTTTCCATGAACTTTATGAAGTACACTTGTATGTGTTCATCTCAGCCAGGAAATAAGTGACTTCCCACTTGGGTAATGTCCGAAGTTGTCCCTCCCTACCTATATATACGTGAGTAATTTCAATGTAGTAGTGGAAGTATTAGTAAGCACACTTGTGTGAACCCTAAACTAGATTATCAATCAGTTTTATCAGTATTAAAACTATATTTAACACTAATTTCTACAGGTTTGTTTTGTATTTTTCAATTCATTCTAACTTTGGAAGAGATGAGGCTGAAGTCATTCTTAGTAAAGCTTTAATTAATGATTTTTAAATATCAGCCTCCATAATATTAGAGTATATCATTCTCCAAGAAAAACTTTTGAATACTTACACCACATTATTGTCGAAATATATAAAATTTCTGCTCAATCATAAATAATCCTAACAGTAACAGGACATTGGGTTCAGTAGAAAACAGCATAAGAATTAAGTATAATTTTTGCCTGGTAGTTGATGTTTTATTTTATCCAATCTACCCATATTTATTTTTTATGATAATAAAAAGTGATTAGTGTTAAAAAGCATTACAAATAAAATATATTCTAGTCTCCAACAATTCTTCTCATGGAAAATGACACATAGTATACTGAGAATAAAGGAGAAAATTATTAGGACTTACATGATACTCATTGAATCATCACAAATGATGTGCAATTATCACAACATGCTTTTCCCAATAACTCATATAAATGAGTTCAATATGTATGCTGAAAATGAATGAGTGTATATCTATTTGCAAAGAAAGAATGAATACCGCCTTTTAAATCAATTATTTTATTTGTAATCTAAAGTCAATTTTCAGAAATGATTACTTAGCAAATTACTTGTTCATATGATTCAAACCTAAATTTTTAACACAAGAAAACAAAACTATCCTCAGGTCACTATTACTTATTATTCAAAAATCTCTCCAGACAATATAAATATATATTGATATAAAAATATATGTAAAGTGCCAAAATCTGATGATCCCCTATTCTCTTATTAAAAGAATTCTAGTTCTGTTGAAGGTGCAATTTGACTGGTTAAAAAGCTAAACTTCCCGGTGTCTATTGCAAAAAGGTGCCTAGTTGGTTAAACTGTAGTCAAAGGAAAGTAAGCAGAAGTTATTAAGTTGCGTTTTTAGAAGAGTTCCTTAATAAAAAAAAGCTGACCCCTTATACATTGTTTTGCATTTGTTCCATTTCTCTTCTTGTTTCCTGGACCATGAATATGTCTGAAGCTTTAGCAGTCACCTTGTAAACATAAGGATGAAGGTTGAAGAGAGCTGGAATAAGCTTGGGTCCCTGACAGCTCTGTGGAGCCACCGAAGCAATCCTGAATAGTTCCCTCGAGACTTTTTCATTACATGTAAGAAAGAGAAGTGCATGAATTATTACATTTTTATTTATTTTTGTCAACATGCTACTGAAATAAATTCTTAACACACAGGAATTCTATACCATCCTGAACTGAGTTCAGATTGGTGAGAGATTGAAATACATAGAAAATGTCTTAGTAAGTATCTTGGTTTTATATGTTGCATAACAAATTGCCGTGAAATTAGTAACTTAAAACCACACCCTATTATTAGCTCACAGTTTCCATGGATCAGGAATCTTGGTATGGCTCAAATGAGTACTTCTTTTCCAAGCTCACATGGTTATGGGCAGTTTTCATTTCCTTGCCATTGGAGAACTGAAATAAAATGCCTCAGCTCCCAGATGCAGTTCTTTGCCCTGTTGTCCTAGCCATGGACAGTTCATATCAGCAGTTTGCTTCTTCAAGGTAAGTAGGAGCATCTATCTAATGTACATACAGAGAGATAATTATAAATAACCTAATCATGGGCCAACATCCCATATCCAACTTCTTTGCAATATTTTATTGGCTAGAGGTGAGTCACATGACCCACCTACATTCAAGAGGAGAGTATTTACAGGGAATAACACCAGGGGTTGGAGAACATGTGACCCATATTAGAATTCTGTCTACCACACAAAGTACATAAACATAATTTTGCAACGAGATTCTGTTTAGAATTTTTCTATCTTTTTGCATATTGGTGCAGTAGAAAGAATATTCTAGATGGCTCTTCATAGAACTTCTGATAACCCTTCATGGAACACCTTAACCATAGATTTCAGAATAAGCCTACCACAAAATATATTTATTAACCTCTTCAAGTCTAGGTCATAGTTTAGTCTAGCTCTTCAGAGTTAAAACTGACTTCTCAAGAAGAAAAACTCTCTCCCAACACAAACTACTCTTTATCAAATTTTTTAATACTCTTAACACCTTTCAAAGTTAAGATTTCCTTAATCACAAACCCACATCATAAGTTCACAGTGAAAAACTTCTGGACAGAGGCATTTCTCCAAACTTGACATGATGTTTATTTCTCCTTCATCCTTATGTTTATGCCATTGCTCTTTATATATCAGTGCTAATGGATAAAAATAAACATGCCTGTAATATTTATTCTTTCCTTTTCCCTGTGTCTGGGAACTTGAGAACTCTGTTCTTTTTTTCTTCTACCTTTCCACATGTACTTTTCCTACTGTACTAAGAACTAAGATGGTAAACTCTCTAAGGACAAGAGGTTCATTCAGTCTGTGTTTGTACTTCAGTGCTTACTCAGGTCGAGTTTTTATTTTATTTGAGAGAATGATTTTTTTTAATGATGTGTACCTTAAAGTGACCCTAACTTTTTACCAGAGGCTAAATAAAATACCACTTTATACAAGAATATATTTTAATTTCATTTGAAAAGAAAAAGTAAGACATTAATGTATGTATTATTAAAATCAGGGACCCAATTAGAGGATTGACCTAAAATTTATGCCAGTATCTGGACATAGCTCATTTATATAAGACATATTTGTTAATAGGGACATGGTATCTCTGTGCTTATTTTACCTGAACTCTGGCTGAATTTGAACTTAAAATTTATAGTGTGCCAAAATTAGTTCACTCTAGTTCTTTCTGAATACAGATCCTTGGGCTAAGGTACTCCCTATAAAAATCATCCAATAGTATTCTATGTATTCAAAAGTCAGCAAAACAAACAGCAATATTGATAGAAATTTTTGCGCCTTAAATTCTTACCATTATAAAAGTTGAAATTGTGTACTTTTTATGTTGAAATCTCAGAATCATATGAACATATGTTATATTTCATTGAGACAAATAAGGAGAGAAGTCTCTTGTTAAATTAGTTAAATTAAAATTTATCCAATTAATTTACTAATAAATGGAATATTTGGTAGTTGTATAAGACCTGACAGACCAGGTGTGCCAAGAAATTGAAAATTAGTATCTTTACTGTATTTGATTTTCTCTTTCATTTTCTGGCAAGTGCATGGAATTAAGAAGATAAAAGTATAATTAAAAGTACAATTGAGGGGACTCAGTAGTTCTAGACTACCTAGATTAGACAAGGGTAGATTAGTTTCTTCTTGCTTCTCCCCTCTAGGTACAGTTATAAACTCTGGAAATAATGCATTAGGCAACCAAAGGAGATCTCTGAAAGGTGGTAAAAAAGCAAGAAAAACGTGGTTTGACTATAAAAAAAAAAACACAGTACCTTGGCCATCTTACTTCCCCACATCCAACAGAAGATGACCCAGAACCAGCGACCTTCAATTTAGCAATAGGTAGCAACCCAGGCAGGATTATTTATCACCCACCACCGAATGAGAACTCCACTAAACACCACCGAAAATATCAGGCATGCCTGACAGACTGGTCAGGGGGTTTAATCAGGAGCGCTAACAACAGTAAAAAGCCAGAGGAAGCACTTTCCTTTCCTATTGGCCTGAGAACTCATCACACAAGCCCTCCTTTTCTCTTTGGGCTTGAGATTATCCTCTGCTTTCCCGAGATATAGGAGAATGAGAGACATGGGACACATTAGAGGGGTTTCACCATAACAAGTGGCTTGTTCTAGGAGCATTCTTTCTTCTAGTAGGCCTGAAACTCTCTTCTTGCACCAGGAGACACTGAGGCAGGGAGGCAGAACTAGTTAAATGCACCCAACTACACCAAGAGCCTCAAGAAGATGCCTTTGTAGACTGGAGACTCTCCTCTACCCTCATGAGACACCCAATGGCCCAACCTGGGAAAATCTGTCCTGCCTCCTAAACCAAGCAGCACCAGCAGGGACTAGTAAGAGCCCTATGGCATCACATAAAGCAAGCAGATCTAAATACACTGCAAAGCCTCTGAAATCTGAACTGTCATTTGAATTGCAGTCCAAAGAGTAAAGCCAAGACCTGTGTGCTAAACCTAAGCAGGGTGTATGCCTATTAAAATAAAATATTTAAATAGGACCCTAAGTGTCCTAACATAATACACGGAATGTCCAAGATACTATTACAGTTACAGTCATAAAAAGAACCAAGGAAATTATGACTCAAATGAGAAAAAAAACGACACAACACTGAGATCAATCAAATGTTAGAACCATCTGACAAAGATGTTAAGGCAGCCATCACAAAAATGTTTCAAAAATCAATTAAAAATCATCTTGAAACGAATTTAAAAATGGAAAATCTTGGCAAAGAAATAAAACTATAAAAATAAACCAAATGTCCATACGATGGAATATTGTTCCATTGAATAAAAATAAATGAAGTACTGATAAATGCATCACCATAAGTGAACTTGAAAACATTATGCTAAGTGAAAAAAGCCAGTAACAAAGGACTGCATGTTGTAGAATTCCACTGATGTTTAATGGTAAGAATACTCAAAGCTATATAAACAGACATCAGATGAATGGTTGCCTGTAATTGAGGATGAAGGGGGATTTAGAGGATAGTGAAAGTATTCTAAAATTGATCATAATGATAAGTGCACAAATCTGTGAATATACCAAAAGCTACTGAATTGTGTATGCTTTGGGTGAATGATCTTATTCATTTTTGTAATAGCCCTAAGAGAATGAAAAGACAAGCCACACACTGCAGAAAATCTTTGCAAAACACATATCTGATAAAAGACTGGTATCCAAAATATACAAAGAATTCTTAAAACCCACAGTAAGAAAACAAACAAAAAAAGCAATTAAAAAATGGGCAAGTGATCTAAATAGACACTTCACGAAAGAAGATAGACAGATGGCAAATAAGCATATGTGAAAATTCTCAATGCATGTTGTTAGGGGATTTCAAATTAAAACAAAAATGAAATACCCCTGCATAAAAATTAAAATGGCTAAAAAACGAACAATTGAGAACACCAAATGCTGCTGAGTTTGTGGAACAACAAAAACTATCCTACATTACTGGTCAGAATGCAAAATGGTATAGCTGCTACAAAAAACTGTTTGGCAGATTTTATAAAATTGCACATACTTTCACCATATAATAGAGCGACTATGCTTCTTAGCATTTACCCATATGAGTACATGTTCACATGAAAATTTGCACATGAACGGCAGCTTCATTCATAATTGCCAAAATATGGAAGCAACCAAGATATCCTTCAATAGGTGAATTGATTTAAAAAGTGCGGTACATCCATACCATGGATTAATATCCCATGGTAAAAAGAAATGAGCTATTAGCATGGTATGAAAATTGTGTGCCTCCAAAATGCACATGACAAAACCTAACCACCAATGTGATGGTATTAGGAAGTGGGGCATTTAGGAGACAGTTAGGTCAGGAGGGCAGAGCTCTCATGAGTGGGATTAGTGCCCTTATAAAACAGACCCCAGATAGTTGTCTTGTCCTTCTGCCATGTGAGGTTACAATGTAAGAAGACAGCTATCTACAAGCCCGCAACAGACACCAAATCTACCATTGCCTTGATCTTGGACTTCCCAACCTGCAAAAGTGCGAGAAATAGTTTTTTGTTGTTTATAAGCTACCCACTTATGGTATTTTGTTATAGGAGCCCCAATAAACTAAAACAACTATCAAGCCATGAAAAGACATGGAGGAAACATGAACAGCATGCTGCTAAGTGAAACAAACCATCCTGAAAAGGCTACATAATGTATAATTCCAACTATATGTCATTCTGATAAAAGTAAAACTAAGGAGACAAAAAGTATCAGTATTTGCCAGGGGTTCTTGGAAAGTGTGGCTGGAATGAATAGATGAGCACAAGAGATTTTTAAGACAGTGAAACTTTCATATGATATTGTAATGGTGGACACATGTCATTATACATATATCAAAATCCCTATAATGTACAATACAAATAATGAACTCTGATGTAAACTAGTAACTTTAGTTAATAAAAATGTATTGATATTGGCTTATCAATTGTAACCAATATACTACACTAATTCAAGACATTAATAACAGGGGAAACTGTGAGTAAGGGGGTACGTGAGGACTATGGGAAATCTCTGAACTCTCTGCTCAATTATTTTTAAAGCTTTAAGACTTTTCTAAAAAAAGTCTACTAATTAAAAAAAGAACCAATGGATTATAGAAATAAAAAATACAAAACCAGAAATAAAGAACTGAAAATACGGGCTCAATAGTAAGTACACTAGAGATGACAGGAGATAGAATCACCCAACTTGAGGACAGACCAATAGAATTCACCTAATTTGAACTATGCAGACAAAGCAGACAAAAAATCAGCAGGGTTTCAGGGACCTGTGGGACAACAACAAAATACCTAATATTCCTATCACCACAGTCCCAGAAGAAGAGAAAAAGAGTAGGATTGAAGATTATTTGAAAAAATAATAGCTCAAAACTTTCCAAATTTTGCAAAAGACACAAACCTAGAAGATGAACAGACCCCAAACATGATAATCCTAAGGAAATTCACAAGACACATCATGATTACACTTCTGAAAAAAAAGAGAAAAAATAAATCTTGAAAGCAGCCAAACAGAAATGATACACTACCTCTATGGAAACATTCATCTGAATGCCAGAGAATCCTCTCTGAAAACATGGAGACCAGGAGAAACTGGCACAAAATGTTCTGAGTGCCAAAAGAAAAGCATAAGTAATTGTGAGTTCTGTATATGGTGATAAGATCCCCAGAACTGAAGGGGATGAAAGGACATTATCAGGTGAAGGGAAAACTAAAAAAAATTTGAGGCTAGAAAACCTATGCTTAAGACTGGCTAAAAGAAGTTCTTTAAACAGAAATGACAATAAAAGAAAAGAAAAAATCCTGGAATATCAGGAAAAAGAACAATGGAAAGTACATAGATATAGGTACCTACAACAGACTGTCCTTTGCCTCGTAAGTTTTATGAATCAAATTTCGTGATTAAAACAAAAATGATAACACTATCTGATACTCAAGATAATAATATCATATTGGGGAAGGGAAATGAACATAAATAGAAATAAGGATTCTAGATTTCAACTGAAGTGGTAAAATATAAAGATACCTTTGTTTGTGATATCGCATATGTATACTGTAATACCTAATACCTATAGCAACCACAACCCCAAAATACAAATGTAACACTCAGAACCCCTATAAATAAATGTCAGATGAAACCTTAAAAAAAAAAAAAAACATGGTTATCATAGAAGGAGAGAGTAGAATAATAGTTACCAGAGGTTGAGGGGTCGGGGAGGAGAGGGGAGGAAAAGTAGTGAGTTAATGGGTACAAAACTATGCCTTGTACTCTAAGTGTATTAGTCCATTTCTGTTACTTATACCAAAATAATTGGAACTGGGCAATTTAAAAAGAAAACAAAATTTATTGCTTATAGTTTGAGAGGCTAGGAAGTCCAAAGCCCAGGGAACACAGATGTTGAAGGCTGTCTTTTGTGGTGACTTCAGTGACAGCAGGGTATCCCATTGCAAAAATGGCAGAGCAGGGAGAGCAGAGAGAGAGAGACAGACTCTCCTCTTCTTTTAAAGCCCTCGGAACCACACCCCTGACCATCATTTTTAATTCATTTACTTCTGTGTGGTCCTACAGTCCAACCACCTCTTCAAGGCTCCACATTTCAATTACCATAATAGGATTTCCCACCCTCTGAACAGTCAGGATGGGGGCTAAGTTTCTAATAATTAAAAATTGGGGGACACAATTCAAGCTTCAAGCTTCAATGAGTTTTGGGGGGAAATAATTCAATCCACTAGACCTAAGTGAATCACTAAGTGAATGCAGTGTATGCATATATTGAAATAGCACACTGTACCCCATAAATATGCACAAGTAAGTGTTAAAGTATTTCTTTTTAAATAAAAAAGCAAAACAAACAAAAACCTCACAAGTGGCTGTACTAGTATATGACACATTCAACTTTAGATCAAGGAAAATCACTAGGGACAAGGCGGAACATTATGCAATAACAAAAGTTAAATTCAGCAGAAAGACATAAAAGTGTACATACTGAGAAATAAAGACTCAAAATATATGAAGCAAAAATCAGTACAGCTGAAAAGAGAAACAAATCCACAGTTATTACTGGGGACTTCAACAAAGCTACTTGAGTAGTCACGAATATGTTAAGGAGGTTGTATGTTCAGGGAAGAAGTGAGGAAGAGAGTGGTTGAAGTTGATGTTTGAAAGTAGACTGAAGTCAAATTATGCGAGACATTTCCAGATATAAGAAGACTCTGGATCTTATTGTAAGAGTAATAGGAACCTATTGAAGGGTTTTGAAATGAATTTGGTTTACATTTAAAACACATTTTGTGTGGGAGGTTTAGGGGGCAGCAAGACTGGAATAAGTAAGACCAGTAAGAAGTGTATCGCGGGAAACAGTATTAGAAATAACAGTGATATGGATAAGGTTATGGTGTTGAAGGCAGAGGATGCAAAATATATTTGTTGAATAAGAACTAATAGGATTTCTCAATGCATTGGATCTTAGAGATTTTTATACGGACAACCAGATGTCATTAGTGCCCTTTAAAAAGATGAGAAGCCTGGAGAGAATTAGATTTTGGAGGGGAGAAAAAGTTCCAATTTGTACATGTTGACATTGAAATGTGAGTTTTGACAGAGAATTTCTTGACCAAACTTTAGACAGAATCATATGAGCCTCTTTTGGAGTTAGGCTTTGTCGTCAGTCTCTATCCTCAGCCTGTCTATCCCAGTCATATAATATCATATATATCTGCACCCCCATGTTTATTGCAACACTAGTCACCGTAGCTAAGATACAGAATCAACCTGGGTGTTCATCTACAGATGAATGTTAAAAGAAAATGTGTTATATATACACAGTAGAATACTATCCAGCCATGAAAAAGAATGAACTACTGTCAATTATAGCAACATGAATGAGCCTGGAAAACATTATGCTAAGTGAAATAAGTCAGGCACAGAAAGAGAAATACTGCATGTTTTCACACATATGTGGGAACTAAAAAAAAAAAAATGAGTTTTTAGAAGTAGAGTCATATAACCATTTTATCACTAGAAGAGTGAGACAGCAGATTATGAATTCTGCTCTTGTTTCCCCAGTAGGTCTAATGGCAATGGTAGTGAGATAAAACAAGACATCAGATTTCACCAGGCAAAATCTGTTACCTAGGACTGCTGTTTAAAGCTGCCTGCCTTTACTTCGGGTTGATATTAGACTGTACTGGTAACTGATATGTTTGCTATTCAGCTAGACATATACTCCCTGCCAGTAATTAGATTTGGGAAGAAATCTTAATGACATTTCCCACCCAATATATCTGATGGCAGCGGAGTAGACAACAATGCTCTGTAAGAAGATTTTTCTTCCCTGTAAAGAGTAATATCACAGAAGATTTGCCAAGTTGCTTACACTAGACTTATGTCTCTTCAAAAATAATAATAACAATAATTCCATGACTGACAGTAAATAGTATACCCCACGAAAAAATTTTAAAATAATTTAAGTAGCAAATGACAAACTTCTAAACCTGCAATCTAGTGTCAATGTTTTATTTCTAAAGACTAGGAATTGGGTCTTCTGGTTCAAATGATTTATTTTTTTTCCCCAGATAAAAAAATCCTTAAAAGCTGGATATATTAATAATAATAAAAAATAAATTGCCATGAAATGATAGGGTTTTCTTTACTTATATAAAGTTGCAAATTATTTTCATTCACCTGGAAAAGTTCCATTCACTCTATAACCACCACTTTAAATGTCATCAAATCTAGAAAGCTTTATCTGGATTTTCTCTTCAGAGTAACTTGAGTTTATTTTTCCTTACACTATTCAACAGAAGTACCTATGTATTCATTTAAAAATATTTATTGAGTACAGGCACTGGCATTGAGGGAGGAAATATATTATGTTAATACATGTATGTTCTCTCTCTAACAGGGTTCACTTGCAGGTGGAATGAGAGAGTGAGGGTAAAGTGAATAAAGAAGATAATTACAGATTTTGAGAGATGCCTACAAATAAATAAATAGTGTAGTATATGACAGAGTATGTAACTACATAAGGTAGACTGGAAGAGTTCATTCAAATAAAATGATCAGAAAAGACCCTGCTAAGATTATGTCCTAAGACGAAAGAACAGGCAAGTGGAAAAGTGATGAGATCAAATCAGAGAGCATTTCCAGAAGTCGGAAGAGCAAGTGCAAAAATTTGAGGTGGGAAAGACCTTGGCTGTTCGAGGAACAGAAAGGAGACCTGTGTGGTGGTCTTGGGAATCGGTTAGAGAGGGACTGCATCTTTTATATCGCCTGATTCCTATCTTCTACCAAACACCTTAAAAGAAATACTACTTAATTCTTTGCTTTAAAAAAGGCTGAACAATTGAGACCTATGTTTATAATACTGAGAGGTTTTAAAAAAAATTATTGTCTTGTGAAATCACATTAACATAATAAAATAAGTAATAATAACACAGTGTGGTGTATAATTTTGCTAAAGGGGTGTGGTAGAGGCAATTGAAGTAATTGCACGACAAGGGAAATTAGTGTGATTTCTAATAGTCAAGAAAGACTTCCCTGGTCTTGAATAAGGAAATGGACATGAGATTTTATAATGAATTAATCTTTTCTTTTGAAAAATAATCTGCAAATATGAGCTTTTATTAATTGATTGTAGATAACAATGCTTTAAAAAATGATAGTTGGGGATGTGCATGTATTTCCTTCATACTGAGAAAAATAAAGGCAATTATTGATTAATGATGAGGTACTCAATCTAAGGAGGAGGATATACATTGATAGATTAAAAAATAAGCAAGTAAAAACATAAGAGGTGTTTGGAAATGTCTTTTACTATAAAGATTTGTTTTATACATTTCTTCTTAATAACTTCTTAACTTACACCAAGTGTTCTTTCATTTGTGATATATTTATAAATGTTAATTTAGTTGACACTCTCCCTATGAAGAATAAATGAAAAATTTTGGTCATTTTCAAAACATTAAGAATTTTTGAAGTAATTTGGCATGTTCTGTTAAAATACCATAGAGTTCTGTGAAAACTAAAAAATACACACTATTGGAATTGACTCATTTAAAAGAAATCACAAACACTTTCTTACATTAGTCATATATACTGAGACCACAAAGATTCAAATAATAAATGTTTGATACTTTTAATAATTGAAGAATCTTTTGAACATTCTTAAATTTCCTTTCAAGCAATATAAGTTGTTGTGATGATAGGGTACCTAAATGATAAATATCTTCCTTTGAAGCTATGTGTTTTCATTGATACAGACTCTCAGTTTAGATTATCTAGCTTTAATGTAGTGACTGACTCTTCAACTACCAACAGCTCCAGAGAAGTGCTTCTGTCGAATAGCTGACATTTATATTTAACTCACTGAGATTACCAAGTGTTTACCCTGTGAATACAGTGGGTAGAAATAAGCAATACACCAGGAAAAGAGAGGAGAAATAATCAATTTAATATTATGATTAGTAATAATAATATGCCCCAAGAACAATCTCTAGCAGTCAACTTCTCCCATATCTGGTGAATCCTAAGAAGAACATTTTCATTTATACTCATGTAATCACTTTTAAAAGAATCATAGACCTACCTTTGATTTGCTTTTAAATTTAAAACTTGACTTTATTGTAAAGTTTTTCATCCAGACAATTCATATTTCTGCTTTTTAGGTGAATAGAGAATATTTTTTGTAATTAATTATGTAGAGTAAGATTATTTTACTTATGCCAGAAGGCCTCATTCCTACTGTTAATGATAATATGTAAGATCTGCCTTTTCAAGGTTCATATTTTACCTCTTTTATCTCACTCTTCATTTTCTACAGTTATTACGTACATCTTGTATTCACTAAAATATTAAATATCTTCAAGGAAATGGCATTTGTTTTTATTTTTATTTTCTCTGTAGCTATTAATAGAATACTAGTACATGTTGCTTTGCCTCCCACAGATTTGTCACCCCTCTTCCTCTGGGTGATGGAGCCACAAAGGATTACTCAAAGCCCATTTCTTCTGAGCAGTGAGAAGCCCTGGAGGGGTTAATCTCCCAGAACCCTCAAGAGAGAGACATTCCTTCTTTTTGGGAAATTAACCACAAACTGGAGTTCTCACCCCACATTTATTCTCCAGACCAGGAAGTTACAGAAAAAAAAAAATGTGGTGTTATGACCGATTATAGTTTAACAATAAAGGCTGGTAACAAGCAACATGATAGTCTATAATGCAATTTGCAAAAGGTTAAGTCAATCTACCAACAAAAGCTTGATCTTAGCAAACACTGTTTTTCCCTACAGCAATTTCCCAGTATCTTTACATATTAATCAGTAACTTGTCTGCCCTTGAGCCAGCAACCTTGCTGTGCCACAACTCTCCAACCACATCAGAGACCCTAGCCTGAGGAAAGTTTCCTGTCATGCTAGGTTAACATTTCTATATGTAATTTTAAGAAGTTAGGCTAAACCTGAAACTGCAGGGCTTTGGAGGCCATGTGAAATACATTTGCTTTATCATTATTGATACATTCCACAAGCACATGTGGTAGGTCCTTGATAAATACTGTGTGAACTGATTGTGTCATACTTTAAAGATTTTTTTTCCTGAGCAGAAAGCTTTGTTTTTTAATTCAAGATAAAGAACAGGGATGCACAACTATTATTACCTAGAAATGGGTAAAGCTGATAGCTGTTTATTGACAGGATAAAGTCCGCAGTCATATTTTGTATCTATTAAATACAATGAAAATAGTAATAAATAACAATATAAGACCAACTTGAAATTAATTAGTGGATATAAACATGAAAATCTACTCCAGATCCAGAAGACTCTAGATTTATATTGTTCTGGATTAAAACCTATAGACTACGTCATATTGTTAAATAGCATATTAAAGTATATTTAATATTTAAAAATTAAAAAAAACATTTATTATTTATTCATTAATTGAAAAATAATTTATTACTTTTGGCATACACTAGGGTACTTTTCTTACCCTCACAGAATTTACATTTTAGTTGGAATGAGGAGTGGTAAAACAGAATAATAAACACATAAATAATTAAGAGTATTATAGACTAAACAGTGAATACTGATAAAAAGTAAAAAGAAGAAAGGTAAGGAAGACTATAAGTACCAGGTGTGGGGATATTTTTACATTTTCCCTAGGATTTTCTCTAGGACTTAGGGTAGTCAGTTACATACATTGCTAGTGTGTGATTTGAGCAAAAATCTAAAAGGAGAAAGGAAGTGAGCCATCTGGCAAGATGGAGATGAGAGAGTAGTGCGAGCAAAGTTCCTGTAGAAAGTGTGTGCTCAAGGTGTCCAATGAGCAAGAAAGTCCAGCATGGCTGTAGTGAGAATGAGCGGGAGGAACAATGATAGGAAATGACATAAAGAGGGGTAATTTCAAAACATTAGGAAATAATTCTTGTTCCAAAGAAAATACTATATAATGACAAATATGTTTTCTAAGTTGTTTTGTGATTAAGTATGATGCTAAGTGCTTTATAAAAAAAAAGATCATTTAATTATCCTAACCATCCTGTAAATGAACATTAGAGAGGTAATAAAATTTGGCAGAGTTATGAAACAGAAAATTTCCTGAATGGGATTACTTTGTAGCCAATATTTTTTTTCCTCTCTTTTAAAAAAAATAATTATTGAAAATTAATAATCATTTATTTGTTATATGTTTTTTCTTTTACATATTTATATTTGGATGAAATGATCTAATTCAGAACAATATTTAGTATGCTACTAACAGTGGTCTTGCTTTTACTAGAGTGGTTAAATTATACTGCAGTATAACATTCTAATATCCGACTCACTGAGCTGCACCTATTTGTCATGGCCTGCAATAAATATTCAGCAACAGCATTTGTGCACCTATGACCTGTCCAAATTTTATGTCCTGTACAAGTGTTTGCATGCTATATAAATCCACCTGCAAGTTGAGTATGAATATCTGAACTCACAGTGGAAAAATTAATAAAGTAATGATCTGAACTCACTTTAAAAAAAGTAATGATCCTTCCACTATAGAGTAATAGTACTAGCTAGGGGAGCAAACAGAATATATTTGATTGTGAATTCATATTCTACCCGAATATAATTGCTTTTGATAAGATCAGTTTCAGAAGAACTTTTCTTCATTCCTTGCATTTCCATCACTCCAAAATATAATGTGAATACAAAAGGAGAATGTGTGTTAGTGCTTAAATAAAATTAGAACATAGAAGAAATGTGCCTATCAATAGATCTTACGTAGTTTGGATAGATTGTTGATGAGCCAGAAGCTTCTCCTGAATTTAATCACCAGTCATCTGAAGCTCTTTCAAAATTTTAGACAGCAGCAGTGACTTGCAATTTCTGATACTAGTGACAAATGACCTAAATCAAAAATACTGGATTTGCATATTCATAATGCAATTTGAGTACTAATGCTTTTGACCACTAGGGAACTCTTGATATAATTATGTTAATTTCCAATATGTTCCCCAATGTTCTCTCCCTACCAGTGATTGCTTACAAGAAAGTTAATATTTTACATTTAAAATGCAGTGTGAAAAAATAGCATAGTTTGTCTTTATAAAAACTGCATTATATTAGCAAATATATTCACATAAGCAAATGTGAAGATAATTGACAGATTGCAACTGAATTAAGGGTTTTCTTTATATTTAAATCGCTTTTAGATCAATCTCACCATATTGTAACATTTCTGTGAAAAATGTATCGGCTATGTCCATATGAAAATACTGCAATTTATTTGGCCACCTTAACAATTGATGTCATGGTTTCTTGATCAATTTTGCTTTGGCACTACACATACACACAAACACACACACACACATGATGTAGACATACAAAATAAATTAATAGATATGCCTCTGTCCAGTTCAACCTCAGAAGAAGGCCTTGATGATTATTAGGTAAACTCTATTTCATTAGTGAAAAATTAATGATGATGTGAGTGAGTACATACAGACAAAGAAAACAAGTAATAAACAAATCTACCTTTTGTCTGACCTACAAACATAAAATAAAATTCAAGTCTGAATGTTTCCATTAAGTTACAGGAAAGTGGATACACACATCTAAATGGAAGCACATTTTTACTTTCTCTTTGTTTTGAATAAGCTGGGTAAATTCCAGTCATGGAGAGTTTAAACTAACTTTCTCCAATTTATCTTGGTTTCAGTCAAACAAGAAATATCAAATAATGTCTAGCTATAACTCACTTAAAATAACGAATACACTCAAAACACTGTGTGACACAGTGAGGAATTACACTAAATTCCTCTTCTTAAATACAGTGATTAAACCAAGAAAGTCATTAGAGGAACAGTGAGCAGAACAAATACAAGTGAAACAGATGAATACTGTGAGGTAATAGTGAATTCATTATAATGATAATCATAATGTTAAATTTAGAAGACAACTTTATTATGTAAATTGATTTGATTAAAAATAGTGAAATTCTTTACAAATGTTGGCTGCATAGCAAATATTCTTATTGAGCAAAAAAGAAAAGAATTGCTGATTACAAGCCCAGTATATCCATCCAGTTTCGAAGCTCTGCTTTGTAAGGGTCTGAGAAATGACACAGGGTCACATTTAAGTGTCTCAGTGGTAACCTTAAGAACAGAAGTCATTGCTGAAGTTGAGGAAAGGAGATTTTTGTTTAGCAAGATCTAACCAGAATGAATGACAATGAGCTCATTAATCAAAACCATGGCAATGTCTAAGATATTCCAAAACCTAGAAATGCAGGATATTTCTGCATGAGGGGCCACATGTTAAAGAAAATGGTTAAAAAAAAAAAAAAAAGAGCTAAGGAAAAAAATCACAAAGGAGACACAGTGAAATAAATTTGCATGACGTTGCATTTCACCTTTCCCAAAGGGAAGAGGACATTTGATGAGTCCCATCCTGGCCATCTTTTGTAATTATAAGCCTTAACTATTAAATCTAAAATTAAGTAGAAGAGTTTATATATGTATGTGTGCATTTAATTGTTTATGCTAATGGTGTACTAAACACACCTCCCAAAGTTTCAAAATTAAAAACAAAAACAAACAAAAAAAACCTTAAGTCTGTCATTTTATATTGATCCAAAGAGTCATGGCTTTCTATTGCAACTGTAAAATAGTGTGTGAAGCTCTTGCCACTAAAATAATTGGGCTGAGGGTAGGATTTGTAGTCCCTGACACCCAAGCTATGACTAAACATTCTATGAAGCCTAGAAGATTTACAAGTAATTTGCTTCCACAGTACCTTCAACCTAAAATTGAGTTCATTATCCCAAGTAGAACCTCCTGTGAGCATCAAGGAATCTATTTTCTTTCCCCTCTAAACATCTGCAATATTGCTCAATCTTTCTAATGGACTGCTTTCTTTGTTTTTCTAAAAAAAAGGAAATATCTTTACATTAGATATTTATATCAAGTATTTGTGCTTAAATAACCTCGCGAAGATGAAAAGCCTATAGGTGATTGATTTTTTTCTTGCTAAGCCTTGATCTTCAGCCTAAATACTACAGTCTCCCTCCTCAATCAGAGCTAATTAATCAATTTTCTTTGTTTTGATCGTATTTTTCTCCGTAGTAATATCTTTCCATTGAAGATAGTAGTATGCTTAAAGGCCAGATGTCCTAACTAACATGATGAGTAGCAAATGCCTAAAAATTGGGCTCAAAACCCATCAGTAATCAACACTTGCTGCCTCTATAGCCACAAATTACATTTTATATTTCAAATTGCATTTTTATTCTAAGGTAGTGTGTAATTATAGAGTTATAGATTATTTTAATGGACTTTAGGTAAAGGAAAAGGAAGCAATCATCTCCCTAGGGTTTTACTGTAGCTTATTTTAACCCCCCAAAGTGGGGAAAATGTATATTTTTTCGAGGTTTATATGTCTTAATTTTAATAAATTATGACATAACATTACTTAAATTTAGTAGTATATGTGAATTGAAATACTTAATCCTAATGAAGTAATGAATAATTTCTAAGGATTTCTCTGCCCCTTTACATTGATGAAGTCATTCTTACTTTGAATGTCAGTATCTTCAACAAAAATGACAAAATATAGAAGGTATTAAGGTGAATAATATAAAGTAAACAAAGACAATTATCTGAATTATATCTTCTAACATATAAAGAAGTTACAAAAAATAAAAAAAAAATTGTCGGGCCGGCCCGGTGGCGCACTGGAGAGTGCGCCACTTGGGAGCGTGGTGGCGCTCCCACTGAGGGTTCGGATCCCATGTGGAGACCGGTTCCCACTCACTGGCTGAGCGCGGTGCAGGCGCAACACCGAGGGTTGTGATCCCGTTGCCGGTCAGTAAAAAGGACAAAAAGGAAAAAAAAAAAATTGTCCTGAAAATTCAACTGAGGAATCATAAATTTGAAGGATAGTTTATTAACATATTGTATTAATTTATTTGTTTGGGATAATAAAATATCTAAGACTGGGTTATTAATAAAGAACAGAAATTTATTTTCTCACAGTTCTGGAGGCTGGGAAATAAAAGATCTGCTAAGGGCTGTTACTGCTTCCAAGATAGCACCTTTTTACATCCTCTGGAGAGGAGAAACGCTGTATCCTCACATGACAGAAGGCAGAAGAATAAGCCAGCTGAATGCTTTGTGATGCCTCTTTTATAAGCACTTTTACTCCATTTATTAGAGAGGAGCCCTCATGGCCTAATCACCTCTTCGAGGACCCACATATTAATATCATAACTTTGGCCATTAAGTTTCAACATCTGAATTTTAGAGGGGACACATTCAAACCATAGCACACATATATGATAAAATTAGATGTATTATTTCCATGTATGAGTAGCAACTTATAGTTCCTTATAAATCAATGGATGAAGAAATTAACATGGTGCCCTGAACTCCAGATTATATGCATACACATTTTAATAGAATATATATTAGACAATGTTCTGCATGACCAAGAGTTTAATATAACCATAGAGTAGAGTATGTTTGTGAACAATTTGATCATGACCTTGCATACCTCTATTGCGTTCCTTTTATAATGTAATCATAGCACAATTTATATTCTAGCTTTACATATTGAGAAAGTAGGGTATATTAAAGTTTTAAAAGAGTAGTTTTTTATTTCTTAATCTCATCTTCATTTAGATACATTTAAGGCAGTGTGTATATGGAACTGTCAAGTCCAATTCATTTAATAATGACTTGCGTATCTTCTTCTGATGGCCTAAATTTGATTAAAGATCAGGTTAAATACTATCGGATGCATAGATCAGATTCGTTTCCAGCATGTCCCATTTCTGTCAACAAATAATCTAAAACTCATCATTCCCTACATCACATTCTACTTTGGATGAGCAAATCTCACACTGTGAGACAATGTCAGCTATCTGTTAAATTGACAGCAGAGGTTCATGGATTTAACTTGCTGAAGTCATGTATTTTAGAAAAAGGACTCCGCAAAAGGCAACTACAATCCTCAAACATTATAAAAATATGATGGGCAAGGAGAACTTTATTTTTGCATCAACAAATTTGGTTTTTACTATTATAGGTGGTTAAATTTTAGATTTAGTTTAAAATCTCATGTCTTAGAATTATTGTGAACAGTATTGGAATGAGTAGTTATCTGAAGTCTATAAAGTCCATTTATATTTATATTTGCTTTAACCTAGAAAAATAAACAAACAAAATAAGTAAGCAAAACCACACATGCGTACACACACATACACAGTAAGTAATACAGGAGATTATTCACCCTTGCATATTTAGATAGAGGACATAATGTTTAAAACTCAAAGAGGTAAATCAGAATGATTTATGACATCAAGCTATTTTTGTTATATAGCACAAATTAACTTTATGTTTTTAAATAGAATAAAGTACTTCAAATCACATTTTGCAGACCAGTGGCAGTCCACTGTTCGTCATTAAACTGCAATGAGAGGTAAAAAGAAATTGAGAATAAACATTTTTAAACCTGTAGGGAAATTTGACATTGCTGGAACATGCAAGCCTGTGATCAGTGGATGTGTGTAATTGGACAAGGTACAGATGAGCTCCGATGTTTTTGAACTTGTCTGGTTAGTCACTGGTATCCAGAACTGGATAGTCACCATGCGTTCTATAACCATGTTAAAATGTGATATTTTAAGGTTTTATGGCACATTTATTTCATTTAAAAATTAAATTTAAATTTAACAGCAGAATAAATTGACAGCACTGACTGCTGGTGAAGAATTAAGGTAAGGTTTGTAATTACAATATCACTTCATTTTGGATAAAATTAAACATGAATATTCTTACTTTGCTTGAGTTGCTTTATAATGTCTTCTTCCATTCCTAACAGCATAACTCTGTGAGATAGTTTTCTCCGCTCTAAGATTTATTACAATAAAACATAAAAACAGTTTCAACATGCATTATTTCTTGTGAGTATCATTGTTACCACACCTTTCTAAAATAGATACATATTCATTGAAATAGATAAATTAAGGAAGAAATAAGCTCATTTGTTCAATGTGAGCATATAAGCATATAGGCACAGTGCAGAATCTTTCTTTACCTCAACAGCAAATATTATATATGTAATAATGATTTTTTAAATCACTCATCTATTTGCATACTTTTAGTAAACTATGCATTTAACTGAATAATTGAAAAAATATGTTTTCTTTACCCTGCAATATTCTTTCTGGTTTATTGATTTAAATATTATTTAATAAAAAAAGGCCTTACATTTCATATATTTTGTGAAATGATATAACTTGGCCCAATCAAAATAAATCTCAGAATTTTTTTCTTTGTTTTTTAATGGTTAAGGGAGAAATAATCTATTAATATCACTACAAAAGAACACAAATAGCCAAAGCAATCATAAACAACTACGTAAAAAGCCAGAGGCATCACACTACCTGATTTCAAAGTCTACTACTAAACTATGATAATCAAAATAGCATGGTACTGGCATAAAAACAGACATATAGACTGATGGAACAGAAGAGAGATCCCAGAAATAAAGACACACAATTAGGGTCAATTGATTTTTGACAAAGATGCCAAGAACACATTATGGGAAGAAGATAGTCTCTTCAATAAACGGTGTTGGGAAAACTGGATATCCACATACAAAAGAATAAGATTAGACATCATTCTTCTCACATCATTTATAAACTGTAAAAATATTAGGAAAAAAAAAAAAAACATAAGGGAAAATCTCCATGACATTGGCCTTGGCAGTATTTTTATTTATTTATTTATTTATTTATTTATTTATTTTGGTTTTATTTTGTCAACATACAATGTGGTTGATCATTGTGGCCCATTACCATAACCTTCCTCCCTCCTCCCTCTCCCCCTCCCTCCCAGCAACCTCATATCTGTTTGCTTGTTGTATCAACTTCAAGGAATTGTAATTGTTGTGTCTTCTTCCCTCCACGCCCCCCGCAGTTGTTTGTGTATTTATTTTTGGATATGATCCCAAAAGCACAGGCATCCAGAGCAAAACTAGCAAATGGAATTAACTCAAAATAAAAAGCTTCTGCAGAGCCAAGTAAACAATCAACAAAGTGAAGAGACAACCTACACATGAGAGAAAATATTTATAAGCCATACAACTGATAACAGGTTAATAACAGGATTAAAAAATGGTCAAAGGACCTGAACAGACATTTCTCAAAAGAAGCCAACAGGTATATAAAAAAAATGCTCAACCTCATTAATCATTAGGGAAATGCAATTTAAAGCCACAATGAGATATCTCCTTACACCTTTTAGAATGATGTTTATTGAAAAGACAAAAGATAACAAATCTTGCTGAGGGTGTGGAGAAAAGGGAACTTTCACACACTGTTGGTGGGAATGTAAGTTTGTACAACAATTATAAAAAACAGTATGGAAGTTGCTGAAAATATTAAAAATAGAAATACCATATGATCAAACAATTCCATTACTAGGTATATATCCAAAGGATATTGAATTAATATGTTGAAGAGATATTTGCACTCTCATGTTCATTGCAGCATTATTCACAATAGCCAATATATGGAATCAACCTATGTGTCCATCAATGAATGAATGGATTAAAAAATTTGGTATATATACACAATGTAATCCTCTTCATCCTTAAAAAAGAAGAAAATCCTGCCATTCATGACAACATAGGGGAAACTGGAGGGTATTATGTTAAGTGAAATAAACCAGATGGAAAAAGACAAATCAATTATTTTTAATTATCCTTATATTTAATTAACCATATTAAAAGTAATCATACTTTTTTGCTGTTTCTTACTATTGTCTCTAATTATTTTTAAAACTGCATTTTGATTATCAGAAGAAAAATAAATTTTTAAAATAGAAAGTTGAAGTTTTCCAGTCCTAGCTTACTTCTAACAAGTACTGCCTTTTCAAGGCTCTGATATTCTTTAAAACATCTGATTTCATAACGTCATAGACAATATTTAAATTTACAACATGAAAAAATAAAATAATGCTTAAAACTGTCTCAAAAATCATATCTCATAAATACTGGCTCATTAAAAAGGTTTTTTTTTTTGATACTAAAGAAAAGTTAAATTAACTGAAAGCTTGCTCGCATGCTTAGAGCTAGTTTTACATATCTCTTCTTTGCATTATTCTATTGTGGTTTTTTTTACAAGAGAATTTCACCATTATGCAGCAGTTTACCAAAACAAAACAAAGCAAAAAATCAGAATGTGTATCATATGCATGTTTTCGGCAATCATTGTCAAACGATTCTAATATATTTTAAATGTTACAGTTTTAGAAAAACTGAGAAACTCCAAGGAATGTAGAGGAAATTTGTCCACCTGGATTAAAATTTGTCTTATTTAATATGTCTGCTTTTCTTTTTGTGTTAGTACAGTATATTGCAGAAAAATCCATATTTATGTCCATTTTTATAGTATATGATTGAACTCAAAGTAAAATTTATGGATATATTTAAAGTTATGGAATTAGTTCATAGTTTTATGGAGGGCACTTTATACCTTATGAGTTTCATGTACAAAAGTACGAGAAGATCAATTACATGGTGCCAGCTGACAAGACTAAAGAATTACTGTATATTTATTCTAAACTTGAGAGAGAAAGGAAGAGAGACAGATCATTCAAGTTTTCACTCGGCTCTTAGTAGGAAGCTGTTTGACCTTGGGCAAGTCTCTCAACCTGTGTGGACCTCAGTTTACATACTTGTTAATTGACAGGGTTGAACTAGAAAAAGGTCCCTTTGTTACAGTACAGACTGCCGAGAAACCAAGCGTCACTCAGAGGGTTGGTAAACTCAAAGATTTATTACACTGGTGGGCTTACAGGAGTTTACACTCCAAAGTCTGAGCTCTGACTCCAGGCTTGCAAAGGATTACATAGGTTACATTCTTCCAGGGTTTTAGGTTTTGTTTTCTAGGAATCCACGTGGTGGGGGCTAAGCTGATGCAAAAGGTGGTCAGTGCCAAAAAAGCAAAACAAAAAGCAAAAACACAGGGGAAAAACAAACAGCAGAATTACATGTGCACGTTTAAGTTTTTCCGGGCTTGTCCATATCACCTTTAGGCTGTAAATTCCATAAATCTATGAAATAAGCATTGATGATTAGTAGAATAACAGACTCAATGAAATCCCACTGTTTTGAAGTTAGACAACTGAGCACATATCTTTTATGGGTGCCAGAAAAGTATTTTCTTAGTTCACCACATATACCTTTATGCTTGTTTTGAATATAAAGTGACTATTATAAAGGTTCAATTGTAATAAAAAATAAGCCCCAAATAGTACTGTTTTCATGAAAATTAGAACCAAATATTAAAGATTAAACCTAAATCTATCTCTCATTTCTGTACCACATTTAAAAAATGTATTCAACTTATTTTTACTTAATTATCAGTTATTAATGACATTATTATTGATAGCTATATTACATCTTAGTGACTAAGACAGCATAGGATTTAGCTAAATTTATAGAAGCAATAGTGGCAGGGACAGTTAAAATTCACAGGTCTATCTCTAAATCTACTACTTTCTGTATTACACCACAAGAAGCCCCAAATGATCACTTCTGTTTCAGGTGCACAAAAAAATCTTGTGAAATTACATGGAAGCCTATCACAGGACTGTATTAAAGAAAGATTCATATAGGCAATAAATAGCATTTGTAATCTAACAAGTAGAAATGAGATTTCTGCATGGAAAAAATACATTCCAGATTGAATGACGAGAGAAAATACAGCAGGCAATCAGGAAATTGCAAGATAGGTATGGGAAATACTGTGCAATTCCCTTTAAATGGAACATTGAATAATATCAGGAAATAATGAAACATAGAATGGAAATGTAGATTAGGTTCTAAGTGTGGAGTGCCTTAAATGGCAGATTGAAGGTTTTTGTTTTTGTTTTGGTTTTTCTAAATGTATTGGGGAATTATTACAATATTTTTAGACTGGAAGGGAATAGCAAGTTCAGAGTGGTATGTCTTATAATTTATTAGGAAGTGATTTTAATATGAATTGGGGTGGGGACAGAAAGAGACTCCAGATGCTGATCAGTTTGGGTGGCCTTACAAAAGTATGTGACCTGTGTAGTGACACAGGAACAGCGGAGCAAGGAGTGGGTACATGTGATTAGTAAAGTGAGATGAAGACAAAGACTGAGTCCTCATGTCTGGGAGACTAGAAAGATGATGGAGATGTCAAGTAGGAAAAGATTGACGAAGAAAGACAAGTTTAGTTTGGCATATATTGACTGAGATGTTTGTGGATCATCCAATAGAGATGTGACCAACAAGGTCTTGGAAATGTGCTGAGGTGTTGCACATTCATCAAACTTTGTGAATTGCTTAAGGAATTCCAGACAATCACAGAGCCTCAAAGTGATATGTACCTAATAAGTCTATTACTGAATAAATTCTAGACTGATCACAGCTGACCCTTTCTGGTCGACAAACATCAACATGATTAAACTCTCTCCACCACAAAGTAAGCGGTACTAGTGCCTCTTTTGTGTGATGCCTATGTTATGCACATTTCTAACTTAACATTTGTAAATTTTTTGCCGTCGTATACTTAAAATAACTGTCTCTTTCTACTAAGGGCATTTTTTAAGACCAGGGGATATTTCTGAGTCATTATTTTTCCTGCACTAAACCATGTGCTTGACACCTAGAATATGCTTAATAAACAACTCCTGGTGAATAAATAAATTAATAAATGAATGTCACATCAGAAAAAGACCTGGTGTCTGTAGTAAATTTGAGCTGGCCTGGGGGTAGATGGGTTGCACCACATTTTTAATCAGTATTGTTGTAAATTGTCACAATATTAAGTATCCAAACTAACTAGTGTATTTATAAGTAGATAAAAACCAGTTAGTACTAACTTTTCTTTCCACTTTTGGATATGTCAGAAGAAAGTATTTTTACAGTCAATCTTAATTATAAGAATCAACTTTTTTATATGCCATAGCTTTTTAATTTATGCTATCAAGCAAAATTACTCTGTAATTTTCTTCTTGCTAATATTTTTTTTCCTTCATTATTGTTTGATGTTCATATGTGCAAGTGTGTAATAGAAAGTCCCAACACTAACATCATTAATCTTGCCATCCAGTATAAACTTGATTTTCACTTCACCTGACTGAAAATGGAAGTAAAAGCACATTTAAAGTGTTAGTGATCTTTGTCTGTCTCCTAAACCTTCTTATAGCTCACTAAGAAAAGCATTAGTTTTGTCGTTTTCTCTTGGCTTATCAGAAGCTTTCTGAGTTCTTCACAGAAGCAACAACAATGGAAAAATCCCAGTAAAATTTTAGCTGCTATCTGCTCCAGATGGCAGTCACTCCATTAACAGCAGGAAAGCGAACTTAAGCACCCAGCTTGCATCCAATCCCATGCAATGATACTCTAAGAGAATATCTAAGTTGAGTCATCAATTAAATTCACTCTGAGGGGCTATTAAGGTATAATAGATTGTCAGTTCAGCTAAATTACACTCCTAAACAAAATCGGGTTCATTCGTCTTCTGTCTGTAGCTCCCCCTGTTGGTCATATCACGCCGTGTACCCACAGCAGATGGAATAAAACCCAGAAGCTGTGGCAAATAACTCATCATCTGCAAGGTCAAGCCATCTTCATATTTCTATCTAGATGCCTGTGGGTTCCAAGTTCTTACACCATCTCTCGCAATTGAAATATATTGGTAATAAATAAATTCAGGGAGAGTATTGCCTCATTTAGAAGCCAGGTGAATTCTCTATCAGAATCTTTTATATTTCAGATCAGTCCTTCATATAAATCTTCGTGAAACATGTATGCAGTTCATCTTTCAGAGTGTTAATGGCTAGCTGTGGCTTAACATATTACATTGTGAGCATTTTATTCAGGAGCCATTGCAGCTGATTAATGCTCCAAGAAACTTTGTGGGAAGTTAGTAGGAACGAATTTTAATGTTGTTGAATGTACCTTCCTTGTTTTCTCAAGCAAATTTGAAAACTGAAACCAGCATTAGTGAGCGTACGAGATGATGCTTGAATTGTTAGAGCTTTGTGAAATACAGATATTAATGTTTATTCTTCACCTCCTTGGTAATATGCCAGATATCTAACTGTTTAAAGAAAATACATTGACAAACATCAGAACTCAGACTCTAAGAATTACATTCAGTTCTCCATGCAAAGATAATTAAAAATAAATTCTAGTCTTTACTCACATCTGTTAAAGAACATTAAAAAACATCTAATTCATAATCACAGCAACACTTCTGAAGAGTTTCATTTCTCTTTTCCCCAATTTTTCATAAATCATACCTTAAAGAGCTGCTCATTTGCTAACTGCTCCCAACAAATCTCTCTATTCACAAGCATATTCGTCAAAATTTGGTGCAATAGTTAGTTTTCCATATGTCTCATCCAGTTTAGAAATTACTTACTCTCTCTGGATAAAGTTTCTTCTACCAAGACAGGTAGTATGAGCAGGACTTGCAGTTATAAAATACTTTTTGATGGGGAAAAATATATATTTTTAAATGCTCAATATAATAAATTTCTTCTGTTTACATGAGCATGTGTGTTTTGGAATATTGTTTCAATTTAGAGACAATCATGTTTAAATTTATTACTTCTGACATTGTGTTTATAAACTGAGGTGATCAAAGATACCAGATGATAAAATCTACTTTGATTTTTTGAAAGTTCTGTTTTTGTGAATCTGCTTTGATATTTGTTATAAATAAATAAGACGGATGAAGTGGACTTTTTGAGAGTGAAATTTTATGACATGGGGTCCTGATAGAAAATATACAGCAGCTACATAATGCTGAAGTGGAGACCAAGCGTTCCATACAGTACACAATTATAAAACATTTGTTGATTTGATGTATGAGTCAATAGCTTCCTTTTTACATACAGACAACTCTTGTGCTACCACATACAAGGTTTGATGCTCCTCTTTGGAAATATTAACAGAACTTCTCACTAAAGAACAAACAAAATTCTCTTCTTTTTCCATGTTTTCAACAGCTTTTAGGAAAGAGCTGTTGATAAGTTGTTACCATCCCTTGCCTGAGCCTAGAAGAACATTAGACAACACAAAAGGAAAAGAAAAATTTGGAAAAACTATGTAATTAGAAAAAAATGTGAACATATCACAGTTATCACCCCATCATGAATATTTAGGCACTTAATGACCCAGATTCTTTCCACTACGTAAGACAGAACAAGTAATGTACATATACATATACCATTAATTCAGGTGAACTCAGGTGCCATTTAGTAATTAATACTGATGTGCCTAATGGAGTTTGGATGTTATTGTCCTCCCAGAACTCATGTGGAAATCTGATCCCCAATGTGGCAGGGTTTGGGGCTGTTTGAGACATGGGGGCAGATCCCTCATGAATGGATTAATGATCTCCCTGGGAGGTGGGGTAGTGAGTGAGTTCTCGCTCTATTATTTCCCCCTGAGAACTTGTTTAAAAGACCCTGGAATCTTCTCTCTCTCTCTCTCTCTCTCTCTCTCTCCTCTCTCTCTCTTGTTTCCTCTCACCATGTGATCCACTTGTACCCACGGGCTGCCTGCCACTTTCTGCAGTGAGTAGAAGCAGCCTGGGGCCCGTGCCAGATGCAGCTGTCCCAGAATTGTAAGCCAAATAAACCTCTGTTCTTGATAAATTAAATAGTTTCAGGTATTCTGTTATAGCAGCACAAAAAAGGACTAATACAGTGCCCTACATTTGATATACTTACATCAAAGTGAATTTGATAAAATAAACATCCAGTTGCTCACTACTCTTATTATCTATCATATTCTTGCCTGATGCTTGTACTATTGAAATCTGATTTTTTTTTTTATTTGAAAAGACAAGTGCTTCTTATACTATTTGACTTGCTATAACAGGACTGAATCAAGTTACTGGGAATAGGGAGACATTTCCTTTTTCACAAAGTGTTATCTTATAGTAGGGGGAAGAGTGAATTTATCAGATTAAAAGAAAAGAGGTACACCTCAAATTGGCTTAAAGCAAAGAAATATGGTGTGGAGGAGGATTTATTGATTCCCCAACTGACAGAATACAGATTCAGAGTAAGCATTGATGAATCCAGTACTCCAAGCATTCTATTATTGTTTACCCCATATTTTTAAAGTTTTGTTTCCTATGTGCTGACTTTAATCTCAGGCAGCTTCTTCATGCCTGAGCTCTACGCATAGTCACAAAGATGACAGCTATCTCCTATGTTACATCTTACTGCTTATCAAAGCAAATGAAAGGTATCATGTTTCCCCTGATAGCATAAGCAAAGATGAATTTATGTTTACCAGAGCCAGTCATCACTGCAAGCAGGTATCGTACTCTCTTTGATCAGTCTACAGCCACATGTCCTTCCCTGGGAGTAGGTATGAGGGTAAGTAAGCCCACCCAAACTACATGCATGGAAAGTGAAGAGAGTGCAAGTTGCCTACTAGAGTACAGTTGCAGTGTAATTCACAGACAAATCAGTCAGAAGGTGGGAGAGTGTTACTCTCACACTTTTCACTGGTAACTTGAAGTAAGCAAGAAGAACTTGTGGAATGATGCTGTATAGAATTAGTCAAAAGACAGTTTCCCTTTGGGGAAAAAAGTTTCAAGGTAGTATTAAATTTCTTTGTATTATTGAAAATCACTTAATTGTCACATGATTTGCTTACATATTTGGAATAAAATATATATATTTGGAAATACATTATGACACTGGAATATTTTTAATTACATCATATGATTTTTAAAAGGAGACATGTTCACGTAGCAATTAGATTAAGTACGTGCAACTTATATCTTTCTTTATTCAATTTAGGTATATCTTATTTGGCCACAGATAGATGCATAATGTATTTACATGTTTCATAATTCTATTACATGAATTAGTTTTCTGTATCTCTTCCTATTTATTATGAGAAGAGGTAGTTCTGGAATTGACAATACTGTACCACAGAAACTTTTTCTAGAAGGCAAATAGTTATGTTTTTTTAAGTTAATGTCAGACTCAAGTTTTCCTAAAATCTACTACAAAGTAATGAAAAAATGTTAACAGTTACGATGTAGGAGAGAAAATCAGTATGTGTGGTTAGCATAAGGTGAAGAAAAATACATTGCTAGACACAAATAATTTGATGAGCTCAGGTTAAGCTTACATTGTGAGGACTAATAATGACCATAAAAAGTAGAATAAGATGAAAGTAGGCAAAAGGGGGGTGGAAATTGGTAAGATCTATAGGGAAAGATAAAAATAAACAGAAACAGTGACCTAAGATTCAATAATGACAGCAATATAAAACGTAAGAATCCAGCATGCTAAGAATCCAGTATGCTAAATGCAGAAAAATCCAAAATGTTAGGAGAAAAGAACAAGATAAAATCATAGATAAATAGAGAGAAAATCAGGGCAGAATATATAAATTAAGAATCTGGAAACTCATAAATGAAAGACAAAAAGCAGAAGACGAACACAATAAGAAAATATAGAGGCCTTATCACTGGAAAGGAAGGAAGAAAGTAAAAGAAAGATAAGGCACAAGAAAGAACAAGATGAAAGAAATCAATCCCACAAGAAATGTGACTCGTCAATTATAGGTGGGAGAGATGTTTCATTTCAGACAGCAGGAAATGAAAGATTGATAGGTCAAAGCTGAATGACCCTACTAAGAGTTTAAATGAAAAAAGTGACCATTTTGATAATAAAAAGGAAAATGAAATAAAAATTTTGATTTATGCTTAAGCCAAGAGTCATTTTAGTACTTCTATGTAGCAATGCATTTTCAGCAAAAAATTATCAATGTGTTAAAAATAAAATTTCAGACAGCATATAAGGAAATTGCATAAGACAACTTTGCTGGACTAAACATACAGTTTTGATATGATAAGAATTTTATTGTCAGATGTAAATTACTTTCTCTTGATCTCTTTGGGTCTGTTATATGAAAATTTGGCACTTAATACCTACTGTAACTTCTTAGGATACAGTAGTGTACAGAGACTGAGACTAAAGGGCAAAGAGAGCACATGAGTTACATTCATTAATTTAATAATTAATTCACTCACATATATACATTCCTAGTCTATACCTGTCATTATGCTAGGCTTTGGAAATATAGAAGTGAATTAGATGCAGCTTTTGTCCTTGAAAACTGTGAAGTAAAAAAAAATTGGGAGAAAAAGATAAAGAATCAAGATCATTACAGAGAATGATAAATGCTCTCATCAATATATGCACAAGGTAGTATGTTGAGAGGAAAGGTTGGAGCAGCATAAAATTCCAGGACAAGAACTGGATGAGGCAAATCAGTGCAGGACTAAGAGTGCAAGGAAGAAAGGGCAAATCTAACTCTATTTACATTTCAATGAAGATCTGAATGGCAATTATTAATGGGCCTCTAAGAATTCTTGTACCTTTGTTTCCCACAAGTGTTTTCTCTCTGTTTGTTATGTTTGCTGTGGTTTTTGGATAATTCATATAAAAAAATAAAACTTGTAAAATTGAGATGCTTTTTACTTCAGGAGGAGGGAGAAGGACAAATGAGAAGGAAAAGATTTAAGGTGAACAAATGCCACATTTTCCTTTAATCACTATATGGGTGTGAACCCAAAACAGAAATATGCCGAGCACAACACACACACACACACACACACACACACACACTTTTGGATGCTGGAAACAAAAATATACTCAGATTATCCCCAGGATAAAAGATTATCATAAATATAGATGTGGAAAATCATTCCTCTTGGTAAATTTAAAGTCCTTTCAAGATACGAGAACAATTCCTATTTACAGGATCAAGTCTCCAGCTGCTGTGCCTTGCTGCTGCTTCTTTCTGTTCCCCTCTTCCCTCACTCTTCTGGACACCTCTTATCTTATCTTTGATTTTCCTGACTCACAACAACTAATTTTCATATTTTGTCTGACTTTGTATGTCTACTGCTATCATATCCTTCTGTGTCTCTGTGGTATTAAACAAGATAGCCTTAACATTCCTTTCAACTAGCCTGAATTAGACAGGCTTCTTTCTGATTCTAGGCTCCTGACCTCCAATGTCTTACAGAATTCACTTTAGAAAACTTGCAACTATAAATTCTTTCTCTGACCCTTTGAGATATAAATCTTTTCCTAGCCCATTGCCAGTTTTACAACCTGGGAGTGTCTTTCTGAAGGAGTGATCCTTTAAAATACAATCATCAGGGAGATACTCCTATCCCCAGTCTCTATAGGAGAGTAGGATCCTAACTCCACTAAGTACCAATTAGCAAACATAGATGGCCTAATTGTGCTTACCAACTTCCTTATTAATGTCCTCCAGTACTTTTTCTTTAGCTCTCCCAACATTAAAAAAAAAAAAACAGAAACAAATAAAACCTGCAGATCTTTTTTCAGAATGTAGTTCAATATCCCTTGCCAGTGTAATAGTCTTGAATAAAGTCTCCCTTGCCTGTTTAACCTGTCTAATATTTCTTTGAATGCATAATATTCTTCCAAAAGATGTTCACCCCCTAATTTTCAAAACCTGTGAATATGTAGTGTTACATCTCCAAAGATGCAATTAGGTAACAAATCTTAAATTAGGGAAATTATCCTGGACTATCCAGTTGGGCTCAATCTAATAACATGAGTGATTATTTTCCACCTTGTGAGACTTTAAGCAAAAGAACCTCCAGACCCATCCAGATTTCTGAACTATAGATGGTGAGATAACAAATATGTGTGGTTATGAGCTGCTAAATTAGAAGCAATTTTTTGCAACAGCAATAGAAAACTAATATGGCACTATAATCATACTCCCCAGAAAAGGAGTGATTGGTTTGGTTGTATACATTCCATAATGGTGTTAATAATTGACAGGATGATCCAAAGTGTCCATGCAATAAGTTATTGTCTGACCTATAGATAGTTGATCTTAAACAGGCACTAATCTCTGCCCCCATTAAATTGCAGCCTTGGAAACAAAATTTCAAACCAAAAAGCAGTGTTACAGATGTATGAAAAACAATCTCAGCCATTTTGTTCATAAAAAGGTCATTACCTTTACAATCACTGAAGATTTTATATTTTTTCTCATTAGATAATTCATCTGTAAGTTTATTCTGATTTCTTATAGGAGTTTGAAATATGTCCACAAATCTTTTAAAACTACCTTTAAAAGGAGGAGCCTCATTCTCCTTCCGTTAAGTGTGACCTGGAATTGGTGACTTGCTTCTCTATATATACACACCTTCATAAGAGTCCCTGCATCAGTAGAACAGCCAGATAAGGAATCAGCTCAACTAAGCCACTCATAAATTTCCAACCAAAAGAAACTATGGGATAGTAAAAGTTTGTTATTTTAGGGGTTATGTTTGGGGCTTCAAGAGATAATTAATCCATCCTACGCAATCACAATTTCTATTTTTCACCCTCACAGTTCATTAAGAATAAAGTAGGGCCAAGTTATCAGTTATGACACATCATAATTTTTTCTCATGTTTATATGAAGTATAAAATATAAGATCAATTTATCCCAATTTGTGGACCAGAGTGTTTGTGACTTTCCATTTACACTACCATATTATATGTAAATAGAATCTGAAAAAAATGATTTAAAGGTCTGTTTGCTCAAAGCAGAGTTTAACATTTATAATCTGTGTCATCTGTCTTAAGTTGTTCTCTTTGTTTCCCAAACTAAGATTTGTTTAATTGCAATACACAAATCTCCACTTTTATCAATGGAAGTTTATAGAGAGAAGAGATGTAGACTCTAAGAACAGAATCATTTAGTACTTTAAGTTAATTTGAGCCTGATGGAATTCAAATACTCATTTAATAAAATTATCTGCTATTCTGTGTCTAACATGTAAGTTTATAGTATTATCTGAGTTGTTTAAAGGGATTCAAAAAGGACCTTTTCGTGTAAGCAAGTAAGTAATAAACAGATAAGATTGGAAATCCATCTGCTGCGTATAGGGTAAGGATTGGGTTAAAATGTGGTCAGTAATAAACGAATTATGAAATATGACCTCACTATTAGCAAATCTGTTTTAGACCTTGAATTTCATATATAGGTCAATCACGGAAGCTACCATACTAATATGCCCTTAGAAAAGATGCTGCCTCACACCAAGTTTCTTACTATAGAGAAGCAGTAAGGGGCCGTGAGTCCAGCATTGTCTTTTTTGGCCACTGTTGAGTAGAACAGAGACCAGCTGACCCAGGTGCCACTATCCATAAGCTTGACAGCAACAGAGGAGATAGTCCAGCATGAAAGCAAATATGTGCTCACAGAGAGACAGTGTTGGACACAAGGAAATCTTCTTCTTTGCCAATAACAACCAGAAAATATAAAAGAATCACACAATTCCTAGTCAGAACAGACAATAAAACTGTGGTACAGTAAGGCATGAAGATAGAGAGCCAATGATGGACAGTAAATGGGCTCACATCGTAAGTAAGCAGAAAATACAAATAAGCAAAAGCCACAAATCAAGCATCTATGTAGAATATCGCTGGCAGATGCAGTATGAGAAAAACAAGAAGAGAAATGGCAACAATAACAGAGATTTTTAAATTTGTAATGACAATGTAATAATATAATGTAAAAGGACATTCAACACTTCCAGATCAAAAGGCATATCACTGTTTCTACAGGCCAAGCTTTACTGCTATTACCATTCTTTCCACAAGATTTTATGTCCATATGTCCACCCATATTTTTAAAATACGTCTGTGCTGCTTGGATTAGATTGAATGCATCTCTTTTATTAACAACCAAAATGATCCAACTAATACAATGATGCTCACTGAGTACAGACATTTGCACTGTTTCTCTATAACCTGTTAAATTAAATAAGCAGGAGACTATTAGCCTGAGGCTGCCTCAGGCTAGTGTACTTTAAATTCCTCCATAACGAACTGCATCTTCATTTAATACATAAACAAACTGAAACCTGATTTAGGAGTAGAACAGCCAAGTTTCAGTCAGTCTCAGGCAGCCACCTCATCACATCATTCCCAACTAAGGCAGCGGCCTATCTGTAGCTGATGAAGTGGTTTACTTACTTTGCTTCTGTGTCCAGCCTATGAAAAGCTGGCTGCTCACACTGCTGGACAGAGCTCTCTGAACCTTTTCTGGTGCTGAGTGCTGCCCAGTTCAAGAATTGCTCTTTGCTCAAATAAACTATGCTAAATTTAATTTGTCCAAAGTTTTTCTTTTGACGCTTACAAATGGTGTGTGAATGTTCACGTGTCTATGCGTACACCTGCCAGTTCCCTTTTCCGTCCACCACAGTTATTATCCAGGCCACCATTTAGGTCCTTGTAGTGAAGAAGAATGTAAAATTGCAAAATACTTCCCCAGCTTAGCAAATAGTGGACTAATAGTGTATTGATGAACCTCTCGAAGGGCTTTCAAACTCCATGTTTTATTCTAATAAGTATTCATACAGTGCGTTTTGTGTGTGTGTGTATGTGTATGTGTGTCTGCTTTACAAAAAAATGGAATATTTAGATTCCTTTTGTGATGGGAAGGCCAGGCCATGCTCTAACTGATCTACTAAAAAGTGTTGTCAAAAAGGAATGATCCCTACAACAAACTAAAGTTCAGAATGCTAGTTTTAAATTTTCTGTAATTTTACACTTGTAGTCTTAAGCAGTAATTTAGTCTCTCTCAATCTGAGATGACTGATTTGTAAAATGAGGTAGTATGACTGTGCCGCTTGGTCTATGAGGTTCTCATAAGAAGCAAAAATAGAAGCTCTTGGTAAAGTTTAAATGATAGCACAAATATAAGGTATTGTCATTGCTATCACTTAAATGAGAGGGAGTTTCTCAGCTGTCATATGTAAAGTCCACACAACTCACACTGAGGAAGATGTTTCGACTAGGTATAAGAAATTCTATCAGATCTTTACCCACATGTTCAATTGACGATTATATAATAGTATAAGAGTGACTATTATTTATTTATTTATATTTATGTTATTCATTTTATTTTTATATGTTTATTTACATAATAACATTCATCTAATAAATCAAAGCTTTTATTAAGTAGTTTTTCTTTCTATTAATAATTGCTAAATAATTTCTAAATTAGAGAAAGTAATGTAAAAACTTTTTATTCATTATATACTTATTCATTTATGTATATATTTAACAAATGTTTGGTTGCAAAACATACGTCACATTTCCTGTCTCAAGCTGATTTCAATTAATGGAGACACAAATATAACTTGCAATGATATTTGAACACACCAGAAGTTAATCTATTGCTTCTAATTCCACTCACTATTCCACTGACTATTGCTCCTCATTCAAGCCATTCTCATTTCTTGCCTGAATTATTGCAATGCACTTGCCCTTATCATTCTATTCTTAAACCAGAAGCCAGAGTGACCCTGACATAAAACAAATCAGAACATGCCACTTCTTTTTGTTTTTGATGTCCCCCATGGCTTCTCTTATCACTAAAAATAAAGCTTGAATCCATTAGTGTATTATTTTTATCTTTCTGAGACTGAGTTTTATTATATTTTATTTTAGTACAGTACAATGATATACTTACTACCTAAGCAAGTTGTGAGAATTAAATTAAAATATGCTACTTGCAACGTACATGATAAGACTCAACATTCGATGATTAAACAATTATTATTATTTTCATTATCTTATGTTCTTTGTCTTGCTCCGTATGTGGTCTGTGATATATTACATCTCAAGAATATCCTGATGTTACAGTATTTCCCTTTTCCTTCTACTCCTTCTGTTCCTCAAAATGAAAAAAAAAAATGTACAAATCCAGTTTTAGTGACATTAAGAGGGATAATAGATTCTTTCATGTAATATACTCAGTCCAAAAAGTTAATGTTTGTTAATTACATCTTCTCTCCGTCAGTTAATGAATTGGAATTTCATAGGAATCTTCAATGCCTTAAATTTAAAAAGTAAATTTACATAGTAAATATTGTAGGAGTCAAAAAGAGAGATCTTGACAAGATGGAGGAGATTTGGCATGCATCATATTTGACAATGTGTACAGAGTGCATAGAAAATCACTTAGAGGTGGAATGTACTTGAATTTTTCTTAATATGTTAATAAGGCAGAATAGGCAGTCATTTATTTAAAGATGTATTTCAGGAATGTTTCAAGTAGTTTGTTTATTTACTGACACAGACACAAAATTATTTCGACTTTTCTTTTAAGCCATTATCACTTAGGTCAAACTCATACCTGACTTCAAAACTTAGGTCAATTTCTCGTGCCGTTAACTCAGGCACTTGTATGCACTCAGGAAGCGGTGCCATCTTCATTACTTCTTATATTTCTGGTTGATCAGAATCTTACCTGACACATAAGTAGCAAGTTTACCTGCCATTTCCCCCCACAACCTCACTTGTACATAATGAGATCAGTCAGACTAAACAGTGGAGTGAGGATCTTAAGTACTTTGTCAAGTAGAGAAACCAATTGAGAAAAGTAGTAGCAGTATAGTAGAGAAGGAGCCATGGGATACTAGAAAGTTAAACAAACAGAAAAAAAATGTTAAGGATAAATCAATTTTAATATGAATGGTGCTAAGGTACACAAGAAAATAGAAAGTGTTTAAAAACAATAAAAACAGCAAAAGCAATATGAACATCAAATAGGGTTATGTAATGCATGAGAAGCAAATATCAGTATAGAGTCTTGTCCTATAAGAACATATTTGAAAAATTTTAGTTTTAATTATCCGTAATTAATACTGATTTCTGATTACACAATGTAACATAATCAATTAAAGACAAAAGCAATTTGGAGTAGGTCATAGAAGAGATTTTTTTTTGAGATTATCATATTATAAGAAAAAGTCAAATTATCTTTCATATTTTCTTGAACTCATTTATTTATTTACAGATAATATAACAACTCTGTGTATGAAATATAGTATTAGAATTTTTCCCCAAAAAAATGTGTGAGAGAAAATTATACTTATATCTATATTTTCATCTTTGATGAGATTTTCTTGTATTGAGAAAGGTTAAGAGAAGGAAAGAAGTGCTAGACTTTGAATGTACAAACAGCAAGATAAATAGAAGATAAAGTGCATTTATCAAATACCCACTATATATCAGTGACTATATATATGTGAACAAGGCATAATATTTTTACCCATTAAATAGATGAGTATAAATGAGGTTTGGAGGCTAGGAGAAGACTATAAAGTCACAATGGCTTTAAATTGGTATCTGGACTCCAACTATTATGGCACGTAAACTTGTGTAACTTATATTACGTTAAACAACTTCAAGGTTGTTCTTCTCATACCTTCTAAAATGACCCCAATCAAATAATTTTGGCTTTACCTCGTAACCTGCAAAATGTGAGAGATTTTACACTCTTAAATTCCATTTGGAGAAAATACATATGTTCAAATATAATGCATTAGTAAGCAAACACCGTAATTCTTAGATTAGTTAAACAAAATCTTAAGCAATTTTAACTATATAGGTAAGAACAACTTTAAAAGCATAATATTAAACCCTTGTTTAAGTGAACAAATAGCAAAAGTTTTATTTCATAATTCACAGTAATAAAATCCAGATGATTTAGTCTTTATCAGTTCAAAGCTTCTGAGGCAAAGGGGAAAATATCATACTTTGAAAAAAAAAAATTAAATGGATATAGAGAACGAGGGTTCATCCTATCTACAAAGTAAGAATATTCTGCTGGATGCAGACTAAATCACTAGAAAGAATTATTCGGCCACCTGGTACTTAAAAGTTCTAGAAGGCCTTAAGGTTCAGCGTGCGTTGTGTGTTGAGAGAGAGAGAATAGGGGCTAGTCAAAAGAAGCCCTTGGATATTTCATCATCGGCTGATGTAAATACATTATCAGGTGTTCACCTCCCTTGAGAAATCTCAATTTCACCCATATCCACAGAGTTTTCACCTCACATCAATGGTAAGGATACCAAATCTTCACTTTTAGACCACACCTCCTTCTTCAGTTGCAAACTTCTATTTCCAAAACTCTGCCAAGCTTCTCCACCTATGGGCCAATAAACACAAAATATCTCAAAAATAACTACCGTAATGCTCTTCCTTTTCCCAGAAAGACCTGCTTCTCTTCCTGGCTCCGGGATCATAAAAGCATCATAATGCAGCCAATTGTCTTTGCCTAGAATCTAAAAATGAATCATGGAGTATTGTAAACTCTTTTTCCTATATGTCACTTTAATTTCTATCATTTCTACATTGTCACTGCCTTTACTATACCTCATGTTTTTGTTTTACCTAGACTTTTGTTACAGGCATTTTGATTTTACTGGCACAGTCCTCTGATTCATTAAGAAACTTCTGTTCAAAACCTGCTAAAATGCATACGTGATAATTTTACTTCCCTTGAAACAGTATCTATGCTCTATAACAATGATTATTAGTTTTCCTTTCTTAGCTTCCTTTCTTTAGTAACAAATCTCTGCTTTTCAAAGTAAATCTTTCACAGAACCTAATCAATTAAAAAGATTGATGCAGGGATGCACTAGCTGAAGCATAATAAAATTTCTGCACTCTATCTGTTCAGCACTGAACCTGTAAGTCCATATGACCATAACACTCTCAGTTTAACCTCTGAGTCAAATCCATGACAAATTAGAGCATAACAATCATCACTACAGAAAGAACAACAACAGTTTCTTAATATGTTATATGTGTACATTGTATTCATTCCAAAATTAGACATTAATTAGCCATAATTAAGTATTTTCCTCAAAAATTATCAAGCTCTGTACTTCTTATAAGTCTGTAACACCCAATTCAAAATGTGGCTATTCGTTATTAGAGTAGTCCTGATTTGTGTGACTCCTTTGTGGAAGTGTTTCCTGATGCTACCAGACAGTAGGACAGCACCTTGTTATTAGTTTATTATATCATTTGATGGTAGGTAGACCTAAATATGAAACATGCCTAATACATCTTTGGTTTGACATTTGGAAAGCTTGCTTTTCATGGTAAAAATGACACATCATGGGGTGGAGAACAAAACAAATAAAAGACAAAAATGTCATTGCATAATGAGTGCATTTCTAAACCAATACCTATGACAACTACAGGCGCAAGTGGCCCCACGGGCACCTAGAGAACTGAGGAGAAAAAATTAAGAAAATAGGAAGAGCTCAGGAGATACTCTATAACGCCAATTCTTACTGTAAACTACTTGTGTGTGCCAATTTTGAAGTAGAAATTAAAATAAAAACTGATTTATATATTAAGATAAAGTTGAATTGCTCTTTTGAGAAAAAATATTTCTCCCCTTATCTTAACGTTGAGAAAATTTTAAGAAAAAGTGCACTGCAAATACAGAAAACTATAAAGACCAATCTTTGAACTAACAATTTGTATTATTTAAATTTTCATGAGGTCCTAACCTCAGAAATATAACTTTTATCTTTAGCAAGTTCAACAATAGTTGAATACGAAAAGAAAAGGAAAAAAAATAAGTAGGCTAAATGTCATCTGTATAAAAGTTACATAAACGTTACTAAAACATAACAGCACAATTTTTTAAAAAAAGAAAAACAACAACAACAACAACAACAAAAAAAAAAAAACCCCAAAACCTGCAGACAGATTTTCCCATCTTCTCTAAGTGGAATAAAATAATTAGGTGAGATAAGCCTAATCTCCAGAAACAGGTTAAACATGTCAATATTTCAGCTTGATAAATAGAAGAGAGAATTTTGAAAGGTTATGGAATTTTCTTTCCTTAAGTCATAAGGAATAAGATTTTCATTTTCATGGAGGTCTTGAATGTGTTTTAAACCAAAGGCAAAAGAAACACCAGGTGAAATCCAAGGTGACTTCCAGTCCTATTTTTGCATCCTAAAAAATAATGCATTTATTTTTGAAATGATATTTAGAATCAACATTGAAAGAAGTCATGGAGATTGATTCAGCTGGCAGCAAGGAGAAAATATTTCAATGATTCCGGTGAAGCAGCAAGCGAATGCAGGTTATTGCACATGTAAGTAAGCAAGAGAGATTACGGCTGAGCCTGATTATCCCTTACCCCAAATGGACGTGCCACTGCAGTGGACAAATTCCATCTAGTCTGTAAAATGAGTGTGAACTGAAGTAATGTAAAGAGGAGCTAGCCAAGCACAGCTAATCAAAATCTATCAGAAAGCATCATACTTGGCATTGTGCTCTGTTCTATATAGAATCGAATTTAATGGAACTGGGGTCTTACCCTCCCAAACTCCAGCTTTTATTTGTCAGCTACACTTTTGCCTGTTTTTCCAATGTTAAATAAAACAAACAAAAAATTCAATACTTACACAGAGTATAAACTTTCTCCTTTTGAAGCAACTCTTACGGGTTAAGTACAACTAAACCTGTGATCTCCCACTCAGATAAGCATGGTCAAGAAATAAGAGAAACTAGGGAAAAAATAAATGTACTAAACAATTAATTTTCTTTGTCAGAACAAAACTGCCTCAGTGGTGCCTTCCTGTGCACAAAGGGGGGTAGATTTCTGAGTACGAAATAACCATGGAGATTTTAATGAGATTTTCATGTCTGCATGTCTTATTACTGACAATATAAAACTTTCCTGAAGTAGTGGCAATGCTAACAAGTTTATCACAACAATGCACTATTACTTTCAGTACATCCAACAAATTTCTCCATAATGACTCTGTCACAGTCTCACAAGGGAGAACAGGGAATCATTTGTAACAAACTTGCATTGACGAGGACAAATTCTGATGTGAACTTAGCTAATGGGCTTTCATCTTATGATGGATATGAAATGTGGGAGGTCAGTAACACCATCTTAGTTGAAGGAGAACATAAGGACACACTATTTGTCCATGTTCAAAATTCATGAATAGAAGACATTTTATTTCAATCATAATAAAGTGTCAGCAGGAAACTCACAGAAGGATATTTTTCTATTTTTTTTTTCTTTCTGAACAGTCGTTAAACTGACACACACATCATTTTGGCTTTGTTTGAAAAACATATAATACCTTTATAACAGAGACTAACAAAGTTTAATTTACAATATTGCCACTCAGGTGTATTCATCCTGATCCTGATCTACTCTTTTTAAAAAATTAGTGGAATATGTCATATAAATATCTTTAGCCTAGAGAAAAATAATTTCTTCAATATGCCACACACATTCTTCCCAGCTAAAGCACAGTAAGACCATGCTCTTCAGCACGCACAAGCCAGCACACTCTTCATGGCACAGTATAAGCAGGGACAGAAACATCTAGAGATTCATAGAATTTTTGTGTCACAGCACAATCAGGGCAAGCTGATTGAACTTTACTTATCCTGGGATTGTAGAATGTTTGAGTGCTAATGACTGTCTGTTTAGGTAGATCGAGAAACCTGAGTAAAAGACTCTATGTTGTTAGCCTTTATCATCCAGATAACCACACACACCTTTCAAGAAAAGGAAGAATGGTGAATAGGTGTTTAATAAAACATCACGTCCCACATAGTTTACATTATGACCCAGTTCCCCTGTGTTCACATAGAGAGGCAAGAGGCCTGCATGAAGAGTTTTAAAAAAATGCTGTGACATTGAGAATTTCTGATTATTTTTAAGTCAACAGTGAGGCGGCAATTAGAGAAGGCACCTCTAGAGCACATGGTTGTATCTTTAATGCAGGCCTTCAATGACTTTACAAAGGCATTCATAGGCATTAGCATGGGTGTCAGCAGCATCACTACTTTTTCACTGGTAATTAGTGCTAGATTTGCTATTTTTAGTTTGGATTTCAATACCAGATATTGCTCTAGTGGAATGTAGCCAGAAAGAAGGAGAAGAGAGTATGAAAAGTTGCAAAACTCCACTTAGATGATCAAAGAATGATTTGGCACAAGTGTGAAAGGAGCTCAAGTTTTCACAGTGCAGGCTATAAAGCATATAAATCCCATTTATATTCCATTCCTGAAAATGTCTGTGGAAAAAGCAATAGGTTGGTAATTTAATTGGTTATCAGAGAGTGGTTCAGATGGCTTTACAAGGAGAGAAAGCAGGTTAACTGTCTTGCTCATGCTGTTCTTGACATGTGATTGCCTGTGTCTCCTTGGAACTCTGTAAAGATTTCCAACCCAGTAGAAGGCCTTCACCAAATGCACCCTTGGACCATGAACTTTTCAGCCTCCAAAACTGTACATTTTAAAATTTTATTGCTTTATAAATTACCCACCTTCAAGTATTCTGTTATAAACAACAGAAAATGGGCTAATATGTTTGCATTACCAGGAAGAGCACTTCCAATATAAACACACATGTTAAAGACATCATTCATTCATTTTGAGTTGATTTTTTTATACGGCAAGAGGTTTGAGCCTAGTTTTATCCTTCTATATATGGATATCCAGTTTTCCAAGCACCGTTTGCTGAAGAGGCTGTCATTTCCCCGATGTATGTTCTTGGTACTTTTGTAGAAGATCAGTTGGCTGTAAGTAACTGAGTTGATTTCTGGGTTCTCTATTCTGTTCCATTGGTCCATGTGTATGTTTTTATGCCAGTACCACAATGTTTTGGTTACTATAACTTTGTAGTATAGTTTGAAGTCAGGTAGTATAACATCTCTAGTTTAATTTCTTTTGCTCAGTATTGATTTGGCTATTTGTGTTTTTGTTGTTGTTATTCCATGTGAATTTTTGGACCTTTTTTTCATTTCTCTGGAGAATGTTATTGGCATTTTGATGAAAATTCCTAGAAGAAAACATAGGGGAAACACTTCAGGATGTAAGTCTGGGCAAAGGTTTTATGAATAAGACCCCCAAAACATAAACAACAAAATAAAAAATTGAAATGATATCAAACTAAAAAGCTTCTGCACAGCAAATGAAATAATCAACTGAGTGAAAAGATAACCTGCAGAATGGGGAAAATATCATCAAACTGTACATTTGACATGGGATTAATATCCAGCATATACAAGGAACTCAAACAACTTCACAATAAAAAAAAAAAAAAAAAACTAACAATCCAATTAAAAAATGGGCAAAGAACCTGAATAGACATTTTTTCTAAGGAAGACATACAAATGGCCAACAAGTATATGAAAAAATGCTCACCAATGCTAATCATCAGAGAAATGCAAATGAGAACCATACTGAGATATCATCTCACCCCGGCTGGACTGTCTGTTATCAAAAAGACTGTGAATATCAAATGCTGGTGAGAATGTAGAGAAAGGGGAACGCTTCTACACTGTTGGTGGGACTGTAAATTAGTACAGTCATTACGGAAAACAGTATGGAGGTTTCTCAAACAGCTACAGACAGAACTACCATATGATCCAGCAATCTCACTTCTGTGTATAAGCCCAAATAAATGGAAATCATCATGTTGAAGGGATACGTGCACTCCCATGTTCACTGCAGCTCTATTTACAATAGCCAAGATATGGAACCAGCCTAAATGTCCACCAACAGATGACTGTATAAGGAAAATGTGTTATATATATGCAATGGAATATTATTCAGCCATAAAAAAGGATGAAATTCTGCCATTTTCTGCAACATGGATGAGCTCGGAGAAAATTATGTTAAGCCAGGCGCAGAAAGAGAAATACTGCATGTCTTCACTTACAACTGGGATCAAAGGAAGGAAGGAAAGAAAGAAAGACCAAAGGAAAAAAAAAAAAAAAAACAGAAAGAAAGAAAGAAAGAAAGAAAGAAAGAAAGAAAGAAAGAAAGAAAGAAAGAAAGAAAGAAAGAAAGAAAGAAAGAAAGAAAGAAAGAAAGAAGGAAAGAAAGAAGGAAGGAAAGAAGGAAAGAAAGAAAGAAAACAATAAGATGTTGAGCTTTCAGAAGAAAACAGACTTACGGCTACTAAAAGTGGGAAAGAGGGAGAGGAAGGGTGGTTAGGGAGAAATCGAGTAAGGAGCATAAAGAATAATTATAATTTGTAGTGATGAATATGCTAATAATAGTGATTTGATCATCACATATTATTCACAAATATTGATATTAAACTCCGTACCCCATAAATATAAACAATGAAAAACAGTTTAAAAGGAAAGACTAATCAAAAAAAAAAGACAACATTCAATTTATAGATTTTGTCTATGTCCTGCCAATATCCTTCCAGCCAAGTTCAAATATCCAGTTTCTTCATCTGTCTCTCTCTATTTTTTGAAAGAGATGGCTGCTGTGCCCAGATGACAGAAAGGCAACATGTACCTATGAATTATATCTCTCCATCCTCCACCCAAGTTCTTCCTTCATCCTTCACCCTTCTAGCCCCAGAACCCCCCAACCCACCCAAATAGCTCCAATCTAAAAACCCCTGTTATCTCACACCTCAAGGTGTTTTATAGCATTTTCCAGAACTTCCACATGGGATTAAGCCTCAGTTTCCCACAGAGAGAACTGGCTTAATAATGTATTAATATATTCTTTACTGACTCTCTCTCCCCCTATTTTTTAACCAGTATAACTTCCCATTTCCCCCCTTTCCATACTACTCCAAAATAACTTATATGATCTTACATTCTTCTTTCAGGGTCTGCTTTTGGGGAAACCCAATCATGCTGCCCAATAGCTGTTATATTACATTTATTTTTCATGAAACAGAATGTAATATAGAGTTAAACATGATATAGTCCCAATTCATGCTTTTGGAGAAAAAAATGAATTATAAATGATGATATATGAAATTAGAAGTGTATTTGCTTAAAGGAGGATACCAGATTTTTATTTGGCTAAATAGCTAGCCAAAAGGAAACAAGGTAGTGTAGTGGGGATATTGGTTATGTGGTAACGTTGTCTTTGCTACATCACTAAAAATTTTTGAAAAATTTTGCGACTTTTTTGGGGGTTCTTTTAAAAGGATAGTTCTGCAATACTATGGACATCCAACTGCAAATACAATAAATTGAAAAATTTTAATATAAATAAACATCTTTGTTTGAAAGTGAGTACAGGTTTCCCATGGTGGTTTCCATCTGTTTACACACAGAGATGGAGAAACAGACACCAATATAGAGATATGGTTAAAGGGAAGCGATACATTGCAATACAGAATGATAAACAAATTAAGCTTGAAAAAGGCATTCATATGTTGCTATGAAAGGAATTACAGGAGATATCTTATTTTCTGACAAACAGATAAAATAAAGAATAATAAAGCAAAAACAAAAATTTAGATCCCTCATTTCCAGAAATAGGTAGCTATACTGCTTAAATATTGTAATAAGTTAAACTTTTCTTCAGTAATTTTTTTTCATGAGTTTTGGAAAACCACCTCAATATGGAATCAGATATTTATGTCACCCATTAGAAGTAAAACAACTTGTCTACCTTACAGTCATCTTATAGAAACACAGGAAATGTTTTGCATTATTATACATATACCATTTTTGCATTGTTGCACAGTAAATTTTGTATAGTTGTACTTCAGACGTATTTGCATTCCTTTCGTCTTCACCTCCACATTAGAAATCCAGGCCATCTGTATATAATGGCTATTGTCAGAGCTTTTTCAATAGGAATTCTTCCAATAACTTACAACAATAAAGATTTCAAGTGAAAGAGAAAATTTTGCTGGAAGCAAGTGTGTGCGTGTGTGTGCGTGCGCGTGCACGTGCGCGTTCTTATTCAAGGCAGCAATAAAGGTTCTCACTTTGATTTAAAACCCTGTTAAGGTAAAATAATCATTTCCTCTTAATAAGTAATTAAAAGCTAATATTTGCTTTTATTATCTAAAATGAAATAATTTAACATGCTTCCCATCATTCTAAATCTATGTTTGATAACTGCTTCACATTTTAATTGGTAAGGTGTTTGAAGATAAAGGAGGATGAAATGGAAAGTTTATGACATTCAAAAATATGTGTTTCATCATAGATATATTTTTAACCTAGTCTCCCTCTGAAAAAATAGTAATGCAGGATAAAATAGATGAAAATAGAAATAGACTTCATAATAATTATGGACCATGTACGGAGTATATTTCTCCTCATATTTCTGAGTAGGAAGAATCATATCTAGGAACTACCCACATACTACAGTTTAAAAAAAAATTGTATAAAATGTATTATGTAGTAAAAATGCAAAAATGGTATGTGTATTATAATTAAGACTATTAAATATTGTACAGATATGCATTGTCTTGATTTCTTACATTTAATTTCTAAGCAAAACATTTTCTCTATTTCTATAAGATGACCATTAAGTAGACAGGTTGTTTTATTTCAAAAGGTGACATAAATATCTGATCACATATTGAGGTGGTGGCCCACCATCTTGCTCAAAAACATTCTGTAATTATATTGCTCTATAAGAAAAAAAGAATTCATGGAATTCCAGCATTATAGGATAAGGGGGATATGTGGTCCATAAGGGTGGTCCAAAGGAAAATGTTCATTTTTTAGGAGAAATAATTTTGAGAACAGCAATGTTTGTCTAATGGGTTTTTCTTTCCTATGGGGATTTCAAAAACTAATTCTCGGGCCGGCCCGGTGGCGCACTGCTACAGTGCGCCGCTTGGGAGCGCGGTGGCGCTCCCACCGAGGGTTCGGATCCCACATACAGACCGGTTCCCGCTCACTGGCTGAGCGAGGGGCAGGTGCAGCACCGAGGGTTGCGATCCCGTTGCCGGTCCCGGTCCGGTACGGGCGCGACACTGAGGGTTGCGGTCCGTTGCCGGACACGAAAAAAGACAAAAAGAAAAAAACAAAAACTAATTCTCTAAGATAGTAATCAGAAAAAGATGTGCATGAGGCAAATGAGGAGGCAGGAGTAAAGTCACTTATTCTATAGGATTTATATTTCCATAAGTCATGGGTAGCAGGTGAAATTCAATTCACCTCCCACCCATAAGAAGTGGACTAGAGGAAATGTTTATAATATTATCATTTTCTATTTTCCATGAACTTGTCAATGTAAGGACCAGTATCTCTATATTCTCTTCACAACCTAATAAAAGACCATTCTCACTGAGAACTATATACAAATTCTGAAGGATAATTTAAATGATACTTGATATCAAAATAAGGAACATCTAAATCACTTTTACAAAAATTATTCTTTAAATGAGTATATCAAAACCAATTGTCAAAATACTCTAAAGGAAGATGAAAGACCAATTAGAGTACCAGGTGGGCTATAGAGTATACATAAAGCATATTTCTGCAAAGCCTAAATAAAAGTAACAGTATTAATATCTATGAAGAGAAAACAGTCAAGAGTATCCTGATGAATGTCAAGATTGAGCAGCTCATTTTCAAGATGCATTTAGTCTCCTGGAGTAGAGGCATTATTGCAAAAAACTGACTGTGTGCATAAAGACAGATTTATCTGAAGGATACCAGCTGTGAGGAAGGTATTGCAGTTTGGGCACTAGTGAATTCAACCTTATGAGAACAGGCAATGTTATTCCCCAAAGTGAAACAGAATCATTTATGCTATGTCTCTTTAAGCTCCAATCTAGAATCCATGTTTTTTCTATTTTATTTAATCAAATGATTTTTATACAGCTTGGGAGTTGCTTAGTGTACATATCTATATGAAAAATATGCCATGCATGTAAAAATTAAAATTTTACTCTCTAGGAGAAAAGTTCATTCTCACAGCATTTAATACCAAATTTCATCATTTGATACTGTTTACACAGAGAAATAAAGATAAAGTAGAAAACTTTTAAAACTTCATTTTCATGAGTAATTTATATTCATCAGCTTCAGGTATTTAAACAGTAAAAGAACTAATGAAGCACTGGTGACTGAACACCTATTGCTATGTTCCTTATTATTTTTCTTCTTAAGCCTTAATGAGCTGTAATTACAGTCTCTCGTATTTTGTCTTGAAGATGCTTTATTATAACAAAGAGTAGTGACAAGTATCTGCATCTCACTTCGTGAACACCAAACTTACTGCGGATATGTAAATGAGAAACTACAAAGCTAGAGAAGAGCCTGGAGATATTAACATCTGTGTGAATGAAGCAGCCATTTCACAACTCAGTGGACCTTAAACACAGCAGACACTGAAATCTGTTCAGTACATGGGGTGGATTTTTAAATACGTTCGATTACTGCTTTTCTCCCAGCTGCTGTCTGAACACGGCTTCTGTAATACAAGGGAGTCTGCTTTGACATCACTGGCATATAAAAATGATGTCCTTGATTAATAGTTACTACCGGACTAAAAAGGCATTTTAAATTCATAAGTACAAATTTGAATTGCACGGTGCTCTGAACCTCTCCCTTCGGGTGAAAAGGTTGGAATGTATTTACTAAGAAGAAGAGAGAGATGAGAAGAATGACCTCTGACAACCTTGCCTGTTGTTATTTTTATGTGTTCCTCTGAATATGGATATTTCTTAAGTCTGATTACACATAAATATAGTTCAATATAAAATAATTAGATGGAATTTTTAATGAGACACTTGGAAAAATCAAGAACATTGTTGAGTAGAAAGTGTTCAGTCATAAGAAGAAAATAAGCACTTTCAAAGATCATCTTCATTTTACCCCCAAATAAACAAATTTCAAACATTACCTTAATGTTTATTTAAAAATAAAGAAAATCTTCATGAACTTTGTGATTATTTCTTAAACTATGTGTGAGATTACTATATTATAAATAATTTGAGGGGGCAGGCATATAAATGCAAAAAATCCAATATAGTTAATTTCAATTATAGGAATACAACCATCATAATTTTTTAAATGTATAATCAAATTTATATATCATACCAATTAAAAAACCCTCTCCATTATAGCATGGACTCCAGTCTATCATTTATTTAAAAGTGTGCAGCTACTAGTTAGTTTTCCAATATAATTGGCAGAATAACATCTCTGTTTCTTACCTTTTTTTTTTTTTATCAAAACAGTTATTGGTGCTGAATATTTGCAGAAATGCCACCACTACCATTTAAAATGCCAATTATAAAATCTTATGAGTATATAATGGTAGTAAATTAGCATTATTTCTTTTATGTCTGATGCCTTTGCAATTATAATGGGCTATTTCATCAGTTAGTCACATTTTAAAAATCCAAGTGACATATATATTTTGTAATTTTATACAATTTATTGTAAAAATGTCCTATATATTAGGTTGTAAGAATCCAGGGTAAGTAATAAATATTTTAAACAGTCATTCAGACTAGTTAAACTCCACATCTACTTCAACAATTGAAAGAATTCTTAGGCACATTAAGGATGATAGGTTGCATTTTAATCTTCAGCTTTCTAAGCTTAGCAGACCATATGAATAAGGACTTTGGATGAAACACTTTTATAAACTACAACTTTCTCAGAATTATGTTGCAAGTTATTTTATTACTCCCAAAGTATTTCTATAATGTCATTTCTTGGCCTTTAACAGATTCATATTTTTATTTCTTCCATGTGAAAGGGTTGTAGATTGGATGTAAAATAAGTTGGAGTTAATTAGTTGAGCTAAACTTTAGGGAAGACTGTGAAAGTGACCCAGGATTTGAAGGGCATTATGCTAATCACGATTTTTGAAGCTTAAACCTCTTTGTTTTCACTATGATGTAGAAAATTTGTAGTGAAATTGTATGAGAGACTTTAAAACATTTTAATAAGTCAAACATAATCATCATTTATTTGAAGCAGTATGCTGCTGATTGTCGAAGGTCAATGCTGTCAAATATCTCAAGAAAAATATTTCTCCTGGAAGAGAATTCAGTAGAGTATAGTTATCTCAAATGTTATTGATGCATTTGAGCAAAAATGGTTGTAAAATTATATTCCCATTGCTTTATATTATAAAAACTAGGACACATTCTCAAAGGGCAAAAACAAAATAAATGAGCAAACCCTCACAATGAACGAAGTAAGCTGACAATGTTTATTACATGTTTAGGTATCTCTAAACAATCAAAACAAATTTCATTCACTTATTCATTTAGCAAGTGCTTTTTAGGTATCATATATATATATATATATATCAGATGGTCTAGAATTTGAACATTAAGTGGAAAAAACACAAAAAGTTTTGCTTTCTTTGCTTGTAGTGCAATATGGCAGAAAAATAAGCAAATACAAATAAACAAATATAGGAAAGGGTGATAGAGTCTTGGGGCAGGTTGACTTTGAAAAAGATGTTATAGAAGGCCTTGCTGAGAACTGCCATTTAAGCAAGGACTTGAGATATGCAGATAATTGAGCTAAGCAAACAGAACAGCAAGTGCAAAGACCCTGAGATGGAAATGTGCTTGGCTTGTGTATGTTGGGGATTTCCTTTAGGACTTTTTCCTTAATTCTCTTAATGCAAACACATATGAGAGTACTTCAAAAAGTTTGTGGAAAAATAAAATTAAAAGATGCTATGAATCTTTCTATGAACTGTTTGAAATACCCTCATATTTAAATTCATGATTAAATAATTATGAAAATAAAATAGAATAGGGAATAATAATGTTGAAAATAACCAAAAGAAATCACTTCTAGAAGATTTAATAATTTTTTTCTTCAAAATAATCTGCTATAAGTCACTAAATGAATTGTAAATGTTTAGTAAGATATTGTATGACTCCATTTCAGCCCATCTCACAAATGGCATAGCACCTGTAAAAATAAAATTGTATTAAGATGCAAAGTTTACAGTCACATCAGTAATAAACCTTTTGGTTATGGGTGAATATTGTTTTATGAGAAACAGAAATGCCCAGAACACCTTACATGTAGTTATTGCATGTGGTGGTGTGTGTGTGCATGATGGGAAGCTGAGGCAGGTCTCGTGGAATGGTCGGTGTTTGTTAAAAATCCAGAGTAAATATGCACCTAAACAGCAATTGCTTTGGAGCACTTATTTCATTGAGGCTAAAGTACATCTATCTTAGGTATATTTACTTTTCTTTTTCTTTCTTTTGAGTGTTAGGAGCATCAGATTAAGTTAACTAATTCACCAGGTCATAGCACAATAACCATATTAATCCATTGAAAGCATAGCATTATTTCCATACTGCTTTATATTTAGCTTTCACTCCTCCTTCCCATTATCTGCTCCTCCACACCCAGCATCTACCCTGAAGCATATAATGGGACCACAGATCAGTGTCTGTTTCTTTAAAAGATAGATACATACATTTACTGTTTTATATGTTTATTTATTTGAATGCTTTTGTCCTAAATGTATTCTTAAACTTCCTTCAAATAAATTTTACAGTTCTATCAAGTTGTAGATAAATTTTATTGCTTTATTTGTGACATAGTATAACACAGTTTGCAACATGCCAAATTATGCTCATCCAATCCTACACTGATAGACTCTAGCCTGACTCTAAATGTCTGCTGTTACAACCAATGCTAAGATAACAACACCTATGCATGGCATAAGTAAGAATTTCCTATGAATGTTTTCCTAGGACAGTAGTGTGTTAATAGTCCAGTGAATCTACCATCTTATCTATATATTTTGCATGATCTTAGTTTCTAAATCATGAAATAAAAATATAAAATAAAAAAATAAGCACAAAATTAGGTATGAACTGTTGTTTTCTTTATTGTTACATTTCTTTAGAAATATTTTTCTTTATATCTGCCAGTCTTAGCAATGTCATGCTATATTTTATTATGTCATTTAAAATGGTGCATCTCATGCAGTCTTCTAACACCAAAGTCAAGGGTTCAGATCCTTGCCCTGGCTAGCTGCAAATAAATAAATTGATTAATTAAATTAAATTAAACTGTGCATCTCACTTTTTTCCCTTCATAATCTACATTTTTTCCCTTTTTTATTAGAAAATTATGCATTTGTTGTGAACAATTATATTCTCTTGATGATTCACCCCCCCGGAATGAATTATTTTTTCCCATCTGAACTATTCTTTTGAAATTCCTTTTTTTTTTTTTTCAATTAGGCAAAATAACTATCTGGATTATTTGTGTCATGTGTATTTAGTAAAATCATTCAATTTGCCCAAGTATAATATGGATACATTTTACTTTTTCCATGGATACATTTTCACTTTTACTTATGTGAGACTATCCACCTGTTCCCCAAGCAGTATTTAGAGGTCTGTGCTTTGGTGCCTTGTATTCTATCTTCCTCATCTCCTACAGCTGAAGTAGACAGATCAGCTGGGACAGTGCACAGTCATGATTCATAGGATTTGTCTCAGCTGCTTTTTGTGTGTAATGTGATTAAAATCCCTCTCTCATTCCTAAACTAAGCTTTGCTCCATATAGTCATTTCTCATTTGTACAGGAATGAGACATCTTAACTATTTTCCCAGTACAAGGTCAGTCATGAAGCTTTTACTCAAAATGAGAAGAACAACCCTGACATTTATTTCTGCATGTTCACTCATCTCTACCCTAAAGTTGTTTCTATTTTTCTCCTTACCCTGGGAAGATATGCGTATAAATTTTGGCCATATTAATGTAAAATATTAGAGAAAAGTAACTCTGTGCCCCAGAACCCTCCCCCACCAGCTCCTCTATTTTTCCTTATATATTTTCTTGTCTGCCCTTTACATATTTTAAATCTCACAACTTTGCAAATCCTAACTCTAATCCTCTTTTCACAGCTAAAATCATCTTTCGTTATCATGAATCACATCATATGCTGTACTGGTTTATCCCCCTGCAATGGCTTCTAGACACCCTTAAAATAAAATCCAGACTACCAATCACCTAGTTCCTAGATATATTTAACCTCATTTCATTTCATTCTTGTTTCCACAGACAACACATAATTTACATTAGTCTTTCTTCCCTTAAGTAGATACAGAGATTGAAAGAGTCATGTGTGTGTTTGTGTGTGTGTGTGTGTGTGTGTGCATGTATGAGCATGTCACTGTGCATTTTCTACCTCTGAGAGGTCTCACAAAAAAAAAAAAAAAAAAAAAAAAAAAAAACATTGACATGCTGGCAGTAATGAGAAAGACTAGAACCTAGATATTGGTTTCTAAATACCATTACCCAACAAAATAAACACACTTCTTGGGAAAATTCTTGACTCTAGGACTTTGGCCAGGAGAGCACACTGAGCCTGGAATATCCTGTGTTGTCAGAAAGTAAGAAATTGCTTTAAAAAATGATATGGGCACATCAAAAAATCACAGGAGTCACTAGGAAGGAGCACCCCATGGTGAAATTGAAGTTATTTTGAGCAATAAAATAAACATTGCTGTTAATGGATTATAACACAATGGAAATAAACATTGCTGTTAATGGATTATAACACACAGAATAAAATAAATATTTATGACTCCATAATGATAAAAATACTTTTTATTTCTTTTTACCTATTATTAGCATATTTAATCTTACAATTTGTGATATTTCTTTATGCCCTTTACCCGACCTATCACTTCCTAAACCCTTCTCCTCCCTATCCCCAATCTCTAGTATCCTTAAGTTTGTTCTCTCCTGAAAGTACAACTGGTCGTTGTTGTCTTTTCTTTCTTTCTTTCCTTCATTCCTTCTTCCCTCCTTCCTTCCTTCCCTGCCTTCTAGCAGCCATTTATGAGTGAGAACATGCAGAATTTCTGTTTCTTTGCCTGGCTTATTTCACTTAATAAAATTTTCTCCAGACTCATCCATGTTGCAGCAAATGGCAGAATTTCATATTTTTTATGGCTGAGTAGTATTCCATTGTGTGTATATACCACCTTTTTCTTATCCAGTTGTCCATCGATGGACATTTAGGTTGGTTCCATATTTTGGTTATTGTAAATACAGCTGCAATGAACATGGCAGTGCAGGTGTCCCTTCAACATGATGATTTCCATTCCTTTGGATGTATTCCCAGTAGTGGGATTGCTGGGTCGTATGGCAGTTCTATCTGTAGTTGTTTGAGAAACTCCATACTGTTTGCCATAGTGGCTGTACTAAGTTACAGTCCCACCAACAGTATAGAATAGTTGCCCTTTCCCCACATCCTCACCAGTATTTGTTATTCTTGGTGATAGAAATAACTAAACAAATGAATTAATGGTGAAGAAAGGAGAGTTCTTTCCTACGGTAGAATTCAAAATAATAAAAACATAAATAATGATGAACATAGAAAATCACTATTTGACAAATACTACAGTAACCATTGTTATAGGCAAGAATGACTGAGGGATGTTAAACTGAGTGGACAAAAGTATGATGATATACGGGATATTTTCATAGTCACAAAAATATGTATCTTCCTACAAGATTGTGATTAATTACAAATGGAAAAACAGAAACTTCTAGTGGAGAAAACTGACAGGTACCACCTCAATAATAAGATCTAAGTTAATAAGGAGAGATATCAACATTATGTATTTGCAGATAAAGTACCCTGAGAAGACCAAATCATCACTTCTCTTATACTCTTATTCCTTCCAAAATTTCACAAACTCTAATATGAGTAGACACCATTCAGATCCATAATCAGGGACATTCTACAAAATAATGAGACAGTACTTTTCAAATGCATCAAGGCAGCAGGAACAAGTACAATTAAAGAACTGCCTCAAATTCAAAGACACTAAGAAGGTATAACAAATAACTATAATGTACAATTCTGGAATAGACCCTTCACCAGAAAAAGAACAGTATTGGGGCAATTATTAAAATTTGAATAAGATTAGTTAATAATATTGTATCAGTGTTAATTTCCTGGTTTTGATTAGTGCTCTATGATTATTTAAGATGTTAACATTAGGGGAAACTGAGTGAAAGATGCATAGATCCTTGAAATATCATTTTTGTACCTTTTTTTGTAAAAAGATCATATCACCTTTCTGCTCAAAACCATCTGACAATTCACTTAGAGAAAATATTTTAAATGGCCTACAAGATGCTACATGATTCATATATAGCCATCTCTCTGACATCAATCACTTTCCACACTCACTTCATTGTCTATGTCCCAGTTACATTGTCCTTCTTGTATGTCCTACAAAATTCTATAAGCATGTCTTGCTTAAAAGGCTTTAAATTTGCTGTTACCTCTATCTGGAAGTCATTTCCCCCTATACCCAAATGGATCACTTTCTCTTTGCCTTACTTCAAATTTCTATACCCTATCATGTAAAATAACAGTTCCCATATGCCATTGTCCCTTACCATCCATTTGACCAACTTTGTTTTTCTTCATAGTACATACTAAGCCTTAACATATTGTGTCATTATTTTTTAAAATTTTAGAGTCTTTTCTCATGTGTCAAAAGCACCTAATTGACCAAAGAGTCAAACTCCATTCTACTTAAATAAGGCTGCTGCTGGAAAGAGGATATAAGACTGTGATTACATTCCCCAGTTCCTAGTCTATCTAGGTGGAGCCACTTGATTATTTGTAGCAAATTAAATTTAAGCGTAAGTGTTGTGTGTCTCTTCTGAATTAACAAACATGCATACTCTCCCAAGAGGCATTTTTCCTACCTGTCACTTAATGGAGAGGACTCTGAGGAATGAGAAAGTGCTGTGTCACAATATGAAAGAATCATTTTTCAAACATAGCCAAGAAGAAGGCCACTTGAGTAGTGGAATGTTTGGCAGATGGTGATAGAAGAACAAAATAAATGTTTATCATGTTAAGTGGTTGACAATTCAGGCTTTGTATTTTGCTACATCTAGAAATACCTCAAAAAATAATAAAATGTGTTTTTTTGAAGTAAGGGTTAGCTTTAATCATTGACTTAGCAGGCCACATGAAAAATGAAATGAAATAGATTCTAATATAACATTCAAGGCGGGGCATGTATTCCCTGAAACTACAGACTTAAGACAATATGTTGGAAAGTGGAATGCTAGGTATCTCTTACTTGTTTTAGTCAAAAAGCAAACCTTTGACTTTTGCGTATTAAAGCAGCTCTCAGGCATTTAACTTGAAAATGCTAAAAGCTGACTGCAAAAGTTGATAGCACCTGGTGAAGGCACACTTTCCTACTCAAATTTCACGTTGCCAAGGAGTGTAATGCACATGGGAGAACTGCCCCTGGCCCTGTAGCAGAGCAAAGATTCTCAGGGAACAGGAGATAAGAGAGTTTCTACCAGAAATAAGAAACAGTATCTAACCTAATAAGGAGAGCTGTCATCTTCTCAATGCTGTGCAACTCAGACTGCATCATTGTTGTGAAGTATTAAGTGTTGCTTGGCCCCAAATCTTTTTATTTTTTCAAGTTTGTTGTTGCTGTCTGCTTTATTTTTAACAGTAGTTACTTTGTCCCAAATCCACCTCTATATATATTCAGAGGTTTGGAGAAGCAGACACTTATGTGTTTTAGTGCACAGTTTGCTACCCTGAGAAGAACCACATCCAGATCTTATGGAGATGACTCCTCATGACCCTGATTTTAAATTAATTTGGGGAAAGGACAAAATGTTCTCTTTGTGAAAAGAAAAGTGGAGGAGATATTTGTTCTTTACAGTTGTGGATAGTTGTGATGACAGTGAGCTAGTCATATGAGTCTTGTTCTCTCTCCACAGGGTATAATTTGCTAGGGATCAGTGGTGAAGTCAGGAGTGACATTTCCCCATGTAGATTCCCCTGATCCTAAGAAGTGCCCTGAGACTTGCCATCACTGACGAGTAAAGAAAATGAACAAAAATGATTTGTCCCTTTCTGGCTGAAACAGTGAAGAGGCTGCTCTGCTTTCCCCCTATTCTCTTTTCGCATCTGCCAAGTAGGTATAAGCTCATCGTATGGTAACTGAAAGAATAAAGAAACTTATTTACTAAACCCATTGAGAATTATCCATTACAGAAGCTAGCATTACTTGAACTTCATATCCTACTAAAATGTTAATTTCATGAACATAGTTTTGCTGGTGTTTATTGTTTTACCCACAGTATGTACAGCAGTGACTGGTTCTAAATGAATAAATGTGATAATGAATGAATAAAAGAAGAAAAGAAGGAAGAAGAGGACTAAATAAATTTACTTTTTATCAACTTCTTTATTTTGTGAGAATATTGAAAATAAAAATAACAATATACCATTCAATGTCAAACTAACTTTGAGTTTGTTATTAAACCAATCTGCATTATATTATTATAAGAATATATGAATTCTAAAATAAATCACAGTTCTTAAATTTGCACACATTTAATTGTGTGTGTGTGCATTACTTACTTTGTTATTATTTTGTTGCTATTTTTGTTTTAGTTTGCCAATGGCAGATTTAAAGAAAAATTTATTGAGAATCTCTTAAGTGTGAGCACTGTTATTTGAGAACAGAAATTTCTCAAACAAAAGCATAACATTCAGAATTTTTTAGTGTATTTAGGATACACTTGGAATTCTTTAACTTTTAGCAAATGTGAAAATCTCAGCATATTGCTTGGTACACATTGCCTATTACATAGGAATTACATAAAATTTGTAGACTATTATTTTCCTCCTATAATATTAACTAGTGAGAAAACATGAACTTTAACTTACTTATATTTTTATGGAAATAAGAAAATAATATTCATGTATTTACTTACTAAATTCCATATACATATCATTTATCATTTCATTTATGAAATACAGGCACACAAAGGTTGAGTGCCTTGCACAAAGTCACATAGCTAGTCTGTGGCACAGAGAAAATCTAAGTGTAGTTTTTCCCATTATGTTACTTATCCCCAAGAGTCATTATTCTTCCATAAGAGAATGTCTGATAATGCTGTCTCTCTCCTACTCTAATGCTGTCTCTCTCCTAACTCTAACACAAAAGACTGTGAACAGAATTTTTCCATAGTTCCCTTAACTAAGGTGAGTGAATCTGTGAAAGCTTGTTATAGTGTAGGCTTGGTAAATGATTATTTATTTAACAAAATAATAGAGGAGGCTTTAAAAAAAAAGTAGAATTCTTTCAAGGTTATTGTAGTATACATTATATTCTTTAAATAAGATACAAAAATAATAATACATTTCTGTCAGAACCCTGAAAGAGAACAAGTACATTTTTTACATCAGAAATTACACTGTGTTAACATCCACTGAGCAATAACATTTAAGCTTTAAGATAATTAAATAAACCTCAAAATAATTTCAACAGCACGGAACAAAGAATTAATTCTATACCTAAACACAGAAATGTACTGTTGTAGGAATGAACTTCAGGAGGCCTTGGACTGACCCAGTTCTCAGAGTAAGGGTAGAATGTGCTAGGAGTGCAAGATCCTGAGACAGGGAGGAACTGCCTGAAACAGGTCGGGCCTTGTTTCTGCCCCTCCTGGGGACTGTAACATCGTGAGTTAGGAGAAATTGTCCATGACAGCCCAGGCTTTGTTCCTCTCTCTCCCAGAAGCAGGATGTTCTCCAAAGTTTTGCCCAAAGAGTCCCGTAGCCCCTGAGATATACAATCTGGGTGGGTTGTATTTTGGGATGCCTCAGTGGTAGTGCCATTGGGGCATGCACTCAAGACTCCATCCGCCTTGCATGGCTTCTTGAACTTCAGGGGACTGGTTCACAATGGATCTTAGGCTTCTTTGTCCCTTGCTGCCTCTCTGTAAGTAATAAATCTACTTCGAGTAACTCACTGCATATAAGCGTGTTCTGTCTCACTGGATTGAGACAGGTTGGTGATCAGTGCACAGTAAACCTGCTACATAAAATTGTTGTGGTGAGCAGGATCTTGTCTGATAGAACCATGGCTTTTTGGAGAACTGGGAGAGATGATATCACCCAGTACTCTGTTCAAGGCAGAGATGTTAGCCTGAAGGTGTAGGGGCTGGACATTCAGATACATGATTTATGGGGAAGAAAAGATGATAAAGTAGAACATGTCACCCCCCCTGCAATCCCCCTTCCCCCACAGATGTGAGTGAGCTGGATGCGTGGCCTGGTGCAGAGAGGAAGGGACGTGAAAACAGGAGCAGGGTGCATACATAAACCCTTGTTTGTTTGTTGGGTACTTATGAGATTGCTCATTCCTAGGGCTGAAGGACTTGGGAAGTGGGTGCTCAGATAGATCCTGAAGCACCGAAAGATAACTAGAAAGCAGTCCTCAGACAGCCCCTGAGGCCTCTGAGAGGGATCCAACACTTGGGATGCTGGCCTTCTCAGAAAGAGAAACTCACTCTCTAAAGGAAGGATATGGAGAAAGGCCAAGGAAGTCTTACTCAGCCTGGTTAGTATGTATGTTTGATAAAGAGATGTTGCATATCTAAATGTCTCAGGCTGAATAGCACAATTAGGAACAGGGCCAACATCTGTATGTCCCCACCAGAGGCCAATGGCCTTATACTTCTGCCAAAATAAGAAGGAAAAAGAAGAGACTTTAGATTTTTCTGGGGTTCTTTGATACTGGAGCCAACGTGACAGTATTTCCAGGTACCCTTAGGGGAAAAATTAAATTGATGACATCAGGAGGTTCTGGGACAAGCATTATGACCCATGATGCTTATCAGCTCGTGGGCAAGACCTTCTGGGCCATTTCAAATACCAGTGACCTTGATTCCCTTTGCTGATTGCATTATAGGCATTGACATTGTGGCTGCTTGCAGCACAGAACATCAGCACCAGCTGAGGGGATATGGACCTTCACAGCTAAGAGTGCTAGCCATAAAAGTGGGGCATATCCACTCCAGCCTGCCACCTAAGCTCCCCAAGCTCCTCTGGGTTATTCAACAAAAGCAGTACTGCATACTAAATGGAGAACAGGACATTACTGTATTATTTGCAAATTTGCTATTAACTACCCTATCACAATGTAACTACTTAGTTTGGCTGGTCAAAAATGCCTTTGGGGGATGGAGACAAACAATGGACTATCAGTGGCTGAATGCCAAGGCTACTTGGGTGGGAAGCCAAAAAAAGGATTCTAGGTACAGTCAAGCAAACATTTTTCATGCTGGTGGCACTGATTAAAAGGAGGCCCAACAGCTGATAGGTCTGTTTGAATACTAGAGACAGCACCTGGGTGTTCTTTCGGTTTCTTTAATCAAGGTGACCAACAAAGCCACCAACTTTGAATGGGGGCCTTTGCAGCAGCAGGCCTTGAATCACCATTCAACAAGTGTGGCCCAGGCAATGCCTTTTTAACCTTTAGAGCCTGCTAGCCCAGTGAAATTTCAGGTGTCCACAACTTCCATGCATGTTGTTTCGAGTCTGTAGCAACAGAAAACTGTCACTGGGGTGCACAAGCCTCTTGGATTTTGGATACGTAGGTTGCTTGAGGCAGCCACTAGATATACATTTTTTGAATGGCAATACCTTACACTCTTGGGCATTGGTGGGCCAAAGTGCCAGAAACAACAACCTGAGCTGCCCATCCTCACTAGGGTGCTAACATATCCCACCAATAAAACTGGACAAAATCAACAAATCAACAAAAATCAACAAAATCAATTATCAAATAAAATATTACATTCAAGATCAGGCCCAGCCGGGACCCCTAGGGACAAGCAGCCTCCATGAACAAATTGCTAGCTTACAAGAGGGGACCAAGCAGCCCTTACAGGGATCCCAAAATTCAGAGACATGTTAATTGACAGTATGGCATGGCTTGCTGATGACTCTGCAAAAAAAACCCCATACAGGGTCCAGATGTGCAGTGGTCATTTGGTGAGTAGATGACTGTCTTTTGACTGAGACTGGACATGGACATTCTGCACAATGGTCCAAACAACATGCAGTGGTGATGGTTATGCAGCCTTCCCCCCCCCCTCCATATCTTGCTACGTTTCACTGACTCAAGGGTTATTACCAACAGTGTAGCCATCTGGTCAAAAGAATGGCAACTGAGTGACTGGTGTAAGGAGATAGGACTATAGCAGCAGGTTGCTGCCTGGAAGGGACAAATATGTGTCAGTCATATGGATGCTGGGACTACCATAGGGGCCCTTGAAAGGAACTTATGTTTTTGGATGTTCCATGAGACTTCACTCTAACCAAGAAACATTCTTCACTGCCCAAGCAACATGATAATGGTTGGTTTCTCAGAGAATATGATGGACTTTTCATATACCCAGTTATCTGCAGGCCAATGGAGGCTTTGAATAATAGACTGGACATGTGACTCACAAAGCAACTGAATAAAGGATATAAAGATGGCTAGTGGGATGGTACCTCCATCTGGCTAGGACATTACAGATATTAGACATTGCTCTCCAGTGCAAGGGAAACTTGACATTGAAGTGTATGCTGGAAAATACTGATGTTGGTGGGGCTGGAGGGAGACTAAGAAGCCACCCCATTAGGCTTACCTGTGCAATACCAATCTCAGTGTCCTCAGCCATTCTTCTTTCCTTGTCCTCTTCAGTGGCCACCACAGTACTCCAGAAAGGGCCCCCTTACTATAATCTGGAGGTGATACTTCCCCTGGGTACCCCCCACCTCTTTGAGATCCCAGAGTGGTGGGGAACAGGACCAAGGAATACCAGGATGCCACAGTTCCTCTAGTGGTGCCAGGGAACCTGATCCTTCCATTTGGGTGGGTGACGTTATCAAACATGTCAAGTTTGCACAGGACATGACATCCTTTCTAGACTAGAAGACTGAGGCCAAAAGGTCAAGCAAGCAGGGCAATGAGTGCCTGCGGAGGTAGTAATTACAGGTCAGGGACAGACAGATTGGGCTGCTACACCAACTTAACCCAACTCCTATCTGATAGGTAGGAAACATCTGAAACCCCCAGAAGATTGGGGGGTGGGGCACTAACCTGTAAATTTGCTTTTCCCACAGGATGTGGCAGCAAAGGCCTGGAAACATACAGTTTAACTTTTGTTAGGCTTTTGCAAACTGTGGCCACCATGGGTAACTTGACAAAGTGCTGTATATGCCATCCTGGACCTTGTTTTGTCACCCATCATAGTGACCCCTCCCATGCTGCCAGTGGGAACCGAGCCCTGGCTTAGTGAAGATCTGGCACTCACTTCATGGAAGGGAGCAGGAGATGCCCTGTTTTAACTTACCTGAGTGCGAGGTACCACAGCTAACAAAACCGTGTGGGCTGGTATTTCTCTGCATCATGCCCATTTGATTACATGGTTGAGAAGTGTTCCAGTAGCAACAGTATAAACAAGGACTAGGCTGTGGCTTCCCTCTGTGCAGGTACTTCACGAACAATATTTTATGGGAGAAACTGAGCTCATGAAACTATTCTATCAGTGAGGTATGGCAGGTGAAATCTAATACCCCATACCCATAAGTTGGTCACTGAACAAGAAGGGGTGTTATGTGTACTCAAGGGTTCCATCTTTCTCTGTGGACAGTCTGAGGATGACCCAAATATGGGATGGACAACATCATGCCTAGAGAGCTGGTGGATGGTGGGGTCCTTCATATTGTGTGTTCTAGGGGTGTCCCTGAATGCTGCCTCTGAGAATGAGTCCTGCTATTCGGCCAGCAGTCTAGAGCTGCATACTAGACATCCTGGAAATCTGCCAGTAGGAATAACTGGCTTTAGGAGATCTTTGGTATCAAACATGGAAGCTGCTGCTTAAGAAAAATGATAAGAACTCTGACCCTGCATGGCAGATATTGCTTCCTCCACTGCCAATGCCTTGGTAACCCAACAGATATCTCTCAACCCCCTCATGAAGGTTGTTTTAGACAACAGAATTGCCTTACATTTCCTTTTATCCCATTTAGGAAGAATACATGCCACTGCCAGCTCTTCTGCTGTACCTGGATTAACACCACAGGCATTGTAGAGACACAGATAGAAGAGATAGAAGCAGGCCCACTGGCTGCAGATCGTGGGGCCACCTAAAAGATTCCTCTTTGACCCATTTTGGCAACCTCTTACCCAAATCACTGGGATCACAGGCTAGGTCAATGCTTCAGACAGATCTGGTCTTCCTGATGGTAGTAGTAGTACTCCTGACCAAGGAAAATGTAGTATGGCTATATATCAACCATGTTGCACTAAGATTGTATCAGTCAAGGCTTTATGTGGATCTGACAAGACAAACCTCTGTCTACAGATCTGGGAAGATCACTGGACATGAAATGGACTGACTTTGTTAAGGAGGATATCTGCATCAGGTGGTGGACTGTAGAACAGTTCTCTAAGTGGCCTTGGACTGACCCAGTTCTCCCCCATTTCTTGCTGTTAAATGTTCTCAAGAATAACTTGAATATGCTGGGAGCGCAATATCTGGAGATAGTGAGGAACTGCCTGAAAAAGCCCAGATTTTGTTCCTCTCTCTCCTTGAAGGAAGATGTCTTTCAAAGTTTTGCCCAGTGTAGCCACTGAGGTATCTTACCCAGGGTAGGCTCCCTTTTAAGATCTCTTACCTATGATATAACTGGTGCATGCATGGTCAAGACTGCATTTGCCCTGGGAAGCTTTTCTGAACCCCAGGGGACTGGCTTACAATGGATCCTAGGCTTCTTCGCTCTTCGCCACCTAACTGTACGTAAAAAAATCCATTTGGTGTAACTTGTTGCATGTAAGTGTGTTCTGTTTTACCAGACTCACACAAGTTGGTAACCAGTGCACAGTGAACCTGCTTCACAACTGTGTACATTGTTTTTCCCTAAAAGTTAAAAAAGATATTTTTAACTATCTGAAATCAATAAAAAGTAAAAAGGCATTGTTTTGTTTTCCATTTCATAAACCCAAAGTTATTATAATGCAGCTAGATGAAATATGCCTAGCTGTTAAAGTATTTTTTTTATATAGACATCAATGATTTTCTTCTAAAGAAAATCAATGATTTTCCTTCAAAGGAAAGCATTAATCATACAATTATAGGAAATTATATTATACACTTTTATAACAAGGACAATAATTTTTAATCACAAACACAAATTACTAACATCAAATGGAATGATTTCAGAAAACTAAGCATTTTTGAATGTTAATTTTAGTGACATCAAATTGATTGAGGCATGCCTAAATTAATAAAAACTAAAGCAAAAAGCACCTAAGGTGTTATCTTATTCATTAAGATCAGAGTGATAATTGGAAGAGAGAGTAGACATTTAGAGAAGCAGACACTTAGAGAATTATAAAAAGATAAAGTATAATATTGTTATTTATGACATTGCAGATTTGTTTTTGATCTTTGTAATATAAGAAGAATCTCTTTAAAACATCTTTGTTGAGATAAGTTACATATGCAAGCATGTACTAATAATAGAACAGATATAACAATATAAATATAACTTATAACAATATACTGTAATAAAATTTGTGTGAATGTGGTCTCTTTCTCTAAATATATCTTATTGTACTGTACTTATTTATTTTGAGACCGGGATTGACAGAGGGTAACTGAAATCATGGAAAGTGAAACTGCCAATCGGGAGGGACTACTGTACATGGCAATAAATTTGTCCTGTTTTCAACCACTGTTTGTAATAATTTATTATGACAACAATAAAAAACTAATACAATACCTGAGACTCAATTTCCAGTTAACTGATTTTCAGATGTGCAAATGAAACTTGGGTCTCAGTTAAATTACAAATGCAATGTGAAATACAATTTTGTGATTACACATTAATGGTTAAAACTCTAATATTAAATCCATAAACACCACTGATATACTGTATTTAATAAATAATTATGGAAAGAATTTAAATAAGTCCTTAAATAAATACTTAGACGAAGCTGATTTGTTTATACCATGTTTACTCGGCTGTGGTGTTCTGTTAAAAGTTTTCACTTTTATTTACTTATTAAATTTTGGTGGCTGGCCAGTTCAGGGATCTGAACCTGTGACCTTGGTATTACAAGACTGTGCTCTAACCGACTGAGCTAATCAGCCAGCCCAAAACTTTCAACTTTTATCAGAAACATGCTGATTACTTTATTCAACAGGGCTATCAAAAATTTAATCTGATTAAAATCCCATTACTAAAAGTAATTTGAATTATAAGAAAACATAGGTATGTTATACTTAAAAGATAATTTAAAATATATAATTAATTACATAATAAATAATTTCAATTAAAACTTAATCTTTAATTCATTTGAAGTTACATTAAGGCCAAAATATGGCTTAATATTATAAACCATAAAAGGAAATTTAGTTTACCAGCATTAGAAAATTTCTTGCAAGGTAACACCTGCATTGGCAGAAAATTTTGTTTCTACTTACAAAATTAATATAGAAAATATGAAATTATCTCTTGACAATTGAAGTTTCTGACTTTACTATTGTCTTGAACCTCTAAGAGTTTAAGCATGAATTATGAGGGACAAGTGATTCTGAATGTTAAATTCAAACTTTTCAGTATTAATTATTTTTCCCAATGAGAATTAAAATAAAGGTATAAAAAAATAGGACATATGGCACTATTAGACTTGCTTCTATTTCCAAGTATTTGTCTTCCCCAATTTCCCATGACTTGATTTACTGACAGTCCTAACCAAAATATCAATTTTAACATAGTTTCTAAGTCACTAAAATGAGGAATATATTTGTGCTTAAATGTATGTGCTATTGGAAAAATGAAGTGTTAGCCAAGTTACTTAATAAACATCTTATTCAATTAATGTGTACAATAAAAAAGTAACTTTAAACTTAAATATGAAATGAATTAAATAAAAAGCTTATTTATAAATGATTAATACAGATTGGTGCATAGTTTGTCTGACAAATTCATTCTTCCGTTTATTTATCACTTCATTTATTTGGTAAACAATTATCATTTTTTATCTGGGGATATATAGGTGGACATGGCACCACTAACTGAGAACACAAAATCTAGCATAACAATAACATCAAGACACAACCACCACCACTACAACAACAAAAAAACACAAAACACATCAACGCTACCATTATTTCGCAGTGTTCACCTTCTCACAAGTGTTCAGGGTCATGAACAGAAAATGCCTCGTAGTGGAGATTAATGGCAATTCTTTTCAAAGAGTTATAAGATCTGGAGCAAATCATAAAAAACAGACGCTAAAAGAATCTAATACAACATTTAGATGGGAAAAAACGGAAGTTTAAAATTCAAAATAAAATTTAAAATTATATATATTCCAAAGAATAACTTTGCTAAATAGCCAACATAGTCATAGCCTCTGATAGTTAAATACAGGTGGATCACTGATGGATAAAGAATACAACATCCTCGTGTGGTAGTTAGAACTACTCTGTGGTAGTTCTGAAGTTAGTTGAAATAGGGATTATTCAGTTTTGTAAACCATTTTTTGAAGTGAGTATTTATAAACTGGGATTTCCGCTACGAAATTAAGTGACAAATTATTTCACAGAAAAATATTTGAAAGAATTTGGTAGACTTAGCATTGAATATTTAAGAGAGACCAAATAACACTCTTCAAATTTTTGAGAAACTGTCATTTGAATGATGGAATCCACTTAATCCATATTTCATCAGAGAAAAAAGTAAGAAGACAGAGAATAATCTACAAGGAGACTCATTTTCTTATTAAAAGAAAATTTTTAAAAAGACTTTCTAACTATTAAAGTTACCCTATAAATGAATGGGAGGCTTCACAAAGTAGTCAAGTCCATGCTAGGAGGGTCCACACAGGAGCAGAAAGCATTTCCAGGGCAAAATCATTAAGCAGGAAAATGATGATCAGCTCTTAAACTCAAGGAAAACAGAGACTCTCTTGATCACTAAAAGCCTATTATTTTACATCTCTGGTAGTTCGTACAGATAAATATTACTTTTCCCAAATTTATTATTATTTCTAATTTTCCTGAATTTATTATGCCTATTCAACATAGATATTTATTCCAACATGACAAATTAGGGAGCAATATAAGTTATCAGACAATTCAGGGAATTATTGAGTTGTATATTTGGTCAACAGAACCACTAGTATGTCTGCCTATTCTCCATGCTTTGAACATGTAAACATAATTCTTTTCCTTTCGTTAAGAACTTTTTTCTCCTTTGTTTTTCTATCCCACAGAAAGATACAGATAGTCAAGAAAACATAAAACATTAAAACTCACCTATACTAGGAACACATGAGGAGGTTAAAAGCCTCTCTAATCTTTGACATTTTATTCAAGTGGGAAAAGGTATCCATCTTCAGTCTGTGACTTTTTAATATTTATTATGCCACCCAAGACAGCTCATCAATTATAAGAAATACTTTTGGAAAGGTCTCTTAAAGCTATGTAATGATAATATTAATTATCCTTTTCATAAAAAGATGAGCTATTCTATTTTGACAAAGGGTACATATTGATTAAATCACTCTCCCCTCTCCACTTCACTCCATATTACCACCAAAAGGAAAAGTCTGGAGCATGATCAGCTCACTGCCAGAGTCAATAAATATATAACGGTTACTCCTTTCTGGTTTTGGTAATGCCATGTTTATTAGTCGACATCAATAATAATTTATAGTTTATATTTTCCTGACTATAATGCAAATTGTAATTTAGGTAATTCAATTTATTAAAGGCTTTATCAGAAAAAAAGTCTACAATCTCATCAATATGATGAATGAACATAGTTTAATAAATAAAATACTACTAAAAATTTAGTAATACACATTACAGTCTTTACAAGTCACCTCGTCTAGCCTTGCTCTTAGAACAAAAACTTTCTAATTTTTAGCATTTTTTGTGAGCTCTGCATTCATATTTCTAAATAATATACTTCTATTCCTTTTTTTAATTTAGAAATTGTAGACCTTATTTATTGGCATCATGTTATGAAAAGTGTGGATTATTTATGTTTCAATTCTCCATTTACTTCTCCCTAGATTTGGGGGGTAATTTTCAATTTTAATTAAATTATTAGCATGTGTTTATATTATTACCAGTATGTAATTACTATACAGTAATGAGCTTAGTGCTAGATTTATTTTTTTATCATGTGATTAATAATTCCCTCATTTTTATTTTAATATCATTTGTTTATAGTTCTTAATTATTTTCCATTATCCTCCTTTAATATTTACTATTCTTTGGGAAATCATTTCAGATCACATTTACTGGGATTCCCATCGCCTGCTTGTCCCGTTTCCTGACACCTACGTCTTCCTTTGTGTTTGTTTCCTGCTTATTTGGAGAAGAATGCTCTTCATTTCTTTCTAAGGAAAGAATCATACAATTTTGAATCTTTAACTATCTAAAAATGTATTTAATTGATAAATTGGCTAGGTTAAAAATTCAAATTGTCTCTCAGAATTTTGAGGCCATTGCTCCTATTGCTTTTTCCTTAATATTTCATTGCTGCTTTTTGTAATTCAAATATTATTTCATTGCTCACTTTAACCTATTTACCTTTTATTCTCTCTCCCTGGAAGATTTTATCATTTCTAGTATTCTAAAATATTGAAATAATCCCATTCTGTGTTTCTTTTCCCCCCTTATATTTTAAACAGCATTAAAATAAGTCCTTTGAATTTAAAGATACTTTTACATCAGTCCAGGAAAATTTTCTTGAATTACTTCATCGCTTGTGCCTCCTTCAGCATTACCTGTGACTCCTTCTCAATCTTCCATTTTTCCAACATTGGATCTTCTGGAGTGTCAAATTGCCCTATTCTTTCTCCCTTCGAGTGTTCCATGGATGTTAAATTACTCAAACACATTGTTTATTTGATTATTGCCTAATCTGTATATTTTTTTATTTTAAAACTGCACATAAAGTGTAGCTGAACTCCTTAATTCCATCTCTAAAATTTCTTAACAAGATTGTGCGTGTGAATGTGTGTATGCCAACATGTTTCTGTATAAAATCTCTTTACCACTTCAGTATAGAAAGCAATTTCCTCTGTTTTACATTCTAATTCACTAATTCTCTTTTCTGCTACGTGAAGTCTGTTGTTTAATCCTTCACTAAGTTTTTATTTTTGATAAAAATATTCTCATTTCTAAAAGTTAATTTTGACTATCTTCTCATAAATTCGTGTTATTTTTTCAATGTCATAAAATACTCATTTATTTGGTTAATAGAATCTTATTAATCTGCATAATTTCATTCAGATAGTTTTATTTTTTCAATGTTTTTGAGTATCAATCTACATTTTTGTGTATACTAATAGTGGATATTGTAATTGTATATAACACTCTTCCTTCAGAGTACTTGTATCATTTCTTCTGCCAAAGCCAAATAGACTTATCACCAACTTGGGGAAAAGTCCTTAAAATTATCTTTTAATATCTGTGTCAGTTAATCTGACAATTATGTGTCCCTAATTTTTGAGGAGAGTTTTCCCATTCTCTAGCTACTATATTTTTTAAAATCTATATTGTTTTTGTTCACTTTTATTCTTATGACATGAATGTGGTTTTTGGTTCATTTGTTTATTTTTAGTTAGTTTTAGTACCCCAAAGTGCTGCTGTTCCCTCTATTTTTCTTTTCTTTGGGAGTAATATTTTTTTCCTTTCTTTTTTCTTTTTTTTTTTTTTTGACTCTTGTTGGATAACTTCCTAAAATGCTGGTGGTATTTGGCTCTCACTTAATTCACTTTATATTCAAAATTAAGGAATTGAAACTTTGGTAGTTTGCTTTCAGAGGGAAAGTGCATGTATTTTCAGTGTAAGGCAATGAGAGTGAGACCACCAAATACATTTAAAGTTCTTTCCTCTGTGATTCCAGCAATCTTCTGTCTGGAGGCCAATCTCCTGGTTGCTAAAATTCTTAGTATAAAAATAGGACACCGAGTGAGTGGTCTTACTTTTTATCATGCACAATTTTCTTTGTCATCAACACATTTCTTCAGCTATCAGCAAGAGCATTCCATTCAAGTGTTAAACCTTTCTGTGGCAATAGGGAGCGGATGGTTCAATTCAATCACTGGGATGGTTGCCTATAATAAGTCATCTACAGTATTACATTTATCTTCTATGATACAAAATTACTGCATTTTTACTGCTTTATATTCCTACATTTCCATGTGAACTAATGTCTTTAACTTTATTTTCACTTTAGTGGAGCTTCAAGAGGGAAAATAATTAAATATATATGGCCAAATTGTCATAGTTAATTAGAAGTCATATTTAGATGTAATTTGAAGTCATGGTTCTTTTCAACCTTTGTACTAGGACACAAGCCAAAAAGAGGACGAGCTAAGGGACAGCTCTCAATAACCACAACTATGAAAATAATCACAGACTTTCTCTATTCAAAGGAAACTTTGCTTCAGAAGATATTCTACCTTTAATTCAACCTTTTTATGTTAACGTTTCTCCATCATACCCCCTGCCCTGCTTCTTGTACATTTAGATACTACTACTCAGTTCCCTAAGAAACATCTGTAATGGCATTTCTTTAATAAGATGTAAGGCCACATCGTATAGGACATAACCTAGTTTTTGAAAACCAATATCACTTTTGAAACTCATTTTTTTAATCTTTCATCACCCCCAGATTATCATTCAAAGAAGAAATCAAACTATACTCTTTTGAAGCTTTTACAACAAGCAAACTGAAAGGACATTCTTGTGGGGGAGGGGAGAGAGGGAGGAGGGAGGGAGGTGTTGGTGATGGGCCATAATAATCATATACATTGTATATTGACAAAATAAAAATTTAACGAAAAAAAAAAAGAAATCAAATATTTGAAGATAAATTTCCATATAGTATCTACTATAAACATTATGATGGAATCGCCTAACTTCCAAAAGCCAAGTTTACAGACTTTTACACAGACTGTCCCCTATATTGAAAGTATATTCTTAACCTCTATTGAATACTCATAATCTCAATTATTATCATGCTACTGACAACCGGTGAAAGAATCAACCTAGTTTACCCAAGTGACTCTGCTAGATCTCTTCTGGTTAGCCAAATACTGCTACAAAACTTTGTCAGCAAATACTATACTTAAGGAAAAGTTATTCAAGAGGGGATCAGATTTGTCATTCCACTTACACCACATCAGAACCTCCTTCCTCAATTCCTACACATTATCAATTTCTGGGATACTATTAGAGAAATATTGAATCTCAGTAATTCAATTTTATGGTTATTATTTCTATTTAATTCCATAGTTTTCTAGTTCTAGCCTCACTTTTCACTTCGCTTTTAATTTTTTTATTATTCATAACTATTAAAATTAATTAAAAGAAACAATAATAAAATTTCAAAAATAGGAGTCCCCAATTAATTTTAATATTTCTTAATATTCATTAAACGTGTGTTTTACTAAAACAACTATCACAGTAAAACAGCTGACAGTGACATGCACAAGTATACAACCAGTTAATGACCAGAATCCATTAAAAAAAAAAAAAAAAAGTGTTCAAGAAGTTGAAAGTATATTTATATATTTGGTAAAATGGTTAAAAAAACCTAAGCAAATTCATGTCAAATTTGTGTTTATTTGTTTTTTTTTTTTAATTAATGGAGTTCTTCTAGTGAGCTATTTGTATACAGCATGACAATTTAAGTATTTGCTACTGAAGCAAATAAAATAAAAATTTTAATGTAACTTAATGACATCTAAAAGATTAAACAAAGTGTTAAACTAGAAATGAATTCAATAAGGAAACACTTCTTTGCAAAAGAGGAACTGCATCCAATTCAAACTATTGTTTCAGTATCTTCATCTACAAAAACAAGATGAAATGAAATAATGAAATGAATTCACTAACATATATATTAAAGAAAATCCCTGACAATATTGGATTAAACATTGAGTGGCCATCAGGAATATTATGAACAAAACAAAATTCTTTTATTATACTCCTTTATACCTATACATTTACTGAAATTGAAAAGGGAATGATCTTTTAGTACAGCAAATTAGTACAGAATATTAAATTGATATGGCATTGGCATATTTAAAGATGGAACTTGAAATCACAGAAAATGAAGATTTCTACTTGTGAGTAGCATTTATATCCTACAGCATAAACTCTAGGTATAGATAATGTTTACTAATTTTGCTAGATGGTTGCCTTTCTCGGAAGTGCACTCTTCCAGATGGAGAACTTTGTTTCAGAGCTCCTCATTGAAAGTCTTGCCATGTAGTTGACCCATCTGTAGGTCTATCACTCTGCTGTTCTGAGCTGTGTGTTAGCTAGTAATGACAACTGAAGATTTGATTTCATGACAAAGGACTATGTAATGTGAAAGTTGTCAAGCAGCAGAAGATGGAGGCAATAAAAAATAGGCTGAGATTAAAATCTCTATACATTCTTCTGGGTAGAAAACTGGCCTATAATGAAACAACTAGACCAAAATAGAATCTGCATTTCCATCAAAATGTCATTATCATGAAAAACTTATCTTCCTTCTCAACATCCCATTTTGAAGGCAAGCTTGAAGAATATGTGACTATAACTGAACGTTCTCTGGATAAAAGAGTGATGTCATAAAAACTGATGACTGACCTATATTCAACTCAATTTGATTCAGTTCAACAAATATTCATTGAGTGCTAAGTGCAAGGCATTGGACCAATGATTCTGAGTAGCACTCTGGTGAATAAGATGAACAATGATAAATAAGAAGATGTCAGTTTCTTCAATAAAGGTGATATCTGACATACTAACATTTACATATATAGCAATATAAAATGTGATATATGTTTTAAGGAAACAAAGTTTGAAGAATGTTGAATTATGCTTGCAAAATATATGCATCAATATAAAGTAAAAGGCTTCATAGGTATATTATTTACCTGGCTGAGAACAATCTAGGAATTAGAATACTGACTGTGATGTTATCAGAAGAGCTTTTACAACTTGTGACCCCATGAAAATAGCAATAAATAAATAAATAATTGAAAATGAGTAGCTGTATTTAACAGTAAGGCTCTGACGTTAATTTGAAGTTTTCCTAGTTTAAAAGAGCTAGTAGTTCAGAAAATTGTACATGGACACTTGTACAGGTTGTCATGGGAACAGTTTGAAGTGGCACTTCACCCTACTTCAAAGGGGTAAAAGAAAGTTTTTAAAATGTTATAGAGGATAATCTATGACCAAAGCAACAAATAGGGGTTATTCCGGGAAATAATACGAGGGAAAGCATCAGGTGGAGCTTGTTCAAAAAACAGAAAAAAGGATAACTGCAGTGCAATCCTGGATAGGATAAAAGAATAAAGGTCTTTTCTCAAGGAGAAAGGATTTTTAGCGGGAGAAAATAAATTACCAGGTTTTTCTTTAAAATGAAACTTCTGTATTTGACCAATATCATTACATAGTTCAAGGAATATTATCATATATAGAAATGTTTAGCAATACTGTGAGTAAAATATTTTTCACATACTGTGATTTGAATAGTGACTATAATACTTATAGTCCTAAAATATTTACATTGATAGCATATCATTGTGATCGTAAATCAGAAGAAAGCCTATCAGTTTTATATGTAAGAATTTCCTAATTTCTGTAAATATTGTAGATAATTCCACAAAAGAAGAATTTGAACTTTGAGGGAAATCAGTAAAAAGATAACATAGATATTTAGATTGTATAATTGTACTAGTCCAATTTTTTGTTGCTCTAACACAGTATCCGAGACTGGGTAATTTATAAAGAAAATAGGTTTATTTGACTCATGATTCTGACATAGCTGCATCTGGTGTGGGCCTCAGGATGCTTCTACTAATGGTAGAAAATGGGAGGGGAGCCAGCAGGAGTGAGATCTCATGGTGAGCAGAAGGAAAAGAGAAAGAGAGGAGGTACCAGGCTCCTTTTAAAAATCAACTCTCATGGGACTTAATAAGCTGAGAACTCACTCATGACTCCCTCCTCAAAGGAGGGCAGCAATCTATTAATGAGAGATTCGCCCCCATGACCCAAACACCTCCCAACACTGCCACATTGGGGATAAGATTTTAACATGAGATTTGGGTAGACAAACATATTCATACTATATCAATAATCCTTCTGTAGAAGGAGACAATAAATTAAAAAGTATGTATTCATGCTCTTCTACAGAATTCTACTTGATTGATTCTTCCCCGAAAGGTTTCTTCTATTATTTTCTACTCCCAAAGCAGAACTTTGGAATTTTTTCTTTCTTATTCTAACCCAGCTATTTTTTACAACCTCGATTCACCTCACTTATCTTGTGAATATTTCATATATTCTTTCTTTGAAAATTGAAGTTTCAGGGACAAATTTACTATCTATGATTTTAGTAAACTTGTTTAATCACCACAACACTTTTGGGTATTTTAACATAGCAGTAATGTTAGATCACTTCATGCCCAAATGTTTTAATACTTCCAAATATCACATAAATTCCATGTTAAACTGACTGCTCTTTTTTAGAGATTCATATGTGGATTTCACTCTATTTAAATTTAAATACATAAACTCAAATCTCAATTTCTCTATTCTAATTGTAAATTCTACAAAGAACTGTGTTTTTAGATAACCCTAATGTAACATTTTTTATTCCAGCACATGATGATTAAAAAACAAAAACAAAAACAAACAAAAAAATAAGCACAAAGCCTTTGACACTTTTTATTGAGAGGTGAAGCATATTACCCATCTCCCTAATCCCCCTACCCATCTTCTTGAGTCTAGAATGGGCTTGTGATTTCTTCAGTCAATAGAGTCCTGTGGAAATTATATTATGTAACTTCAGATGTTTGGTCATAAAGGGCAATGGAACGTTCACTTCATTCAGTGAAAAACTTGCTGGGGCCCTAAGCTACCCTACAGGAAATTGACTATTGAAAGTCACCATGCTGTAAGGAAACCCAAGCCACAAAGTAAGGCTACATTTTGGCACTCCTTTCAAGAACTCCGGATTAGCTCATTGCTGACAGCTGGTATTACCTGCCAGCTATGTGAATGAGCCATCTTGGAAATTGAGCCCAGTTGAGCCTTCAGATTAATGCAGCCTTCACTGACATTGGACTATAACCTCATGGGAGTTCCCAAGCATGAACTACCCAGCTTAGTCTTTTCTAAAAACTGTCCTGCCACATTGTGAGTAAGATAAAATGGTTGTTTTAAGCTGGTAAATTTTACAGTATTTGTTACACAGCAATAGTAACATTCCACTATTCTTCATTTTATAGAATTACAGACTTGTAATTTATTACTAAAAATCCTATTTGTAGGAATGCAGAATATCAAACTAAAATATTAAAGAACTGTTTTTTATAAAAATAAACTACGTCCCAGTAACTTAAAGAAGATAAATATCATGCAAAATATATTCTCCTACCAAAATGGGGCCAAGTTAACAATCAGTAGCAAAAGTAAAATGGGAAAATTTACAGATTTGTGAAAATTAAACAACAAACTTTTAAACAACCAAACGATCAAAGAATAAACCAAAAGCAATATTAGAAAATATGTAAAAGATGAATGAAAATAAATCACAGCTTAGCAAAACAATGAAGTGCTAAGGTGAAAATTATAGCAATAAATGCTTATACTAAAAATCAGGAAGATCTCAGATCAACAACCTAACTTACAATGTAAGGAACTAGAAAAAGAAAAGAAACCAAAAGTTCTTTGAAAGATCAACAAAATTGACTAAACTTTAGCTAAAGATTACAGCTGCTGTGGAAAACAGTATGGTAGTTAACCCCCAAAATTAAAAATAGAATTACCATATGATGATAATTCAGAGCAATTTCAGTTCTGGATATGCACCCAAAATAATTGAATGTGAGATTTCAAAGAGATATTCGTATATCCATGTTCATAGTAGCATTTTCACAATAGCTAAAACATGGAAGCACACCAAGTGTCCATGGACAGATAAGTGGATAAGCAAAGTGTGGTGCATACACACAGTGGAGTATTATTTATCCTTAAAAAATAAAAAATAAAAAGAATATATGACCTATGTTACAACATAAATGAAACTTGAGTACTTTATGCTAAGTGAAATAAGCCAGTCACAAAAAGACAAATAATGTATGATTTCATTTATATGAGGTATTTAGAGTATTCAAAATCATAGAAAGAAAAAGTAGAATGGTGGTTGTCAGGGACTTAGGGGATGGCAGAGTAGGGAACTACTGTTTAATGGATACAGAGTTTCAGTTTTACAAGATGGAAAGAGCTGTGGAGATAGACAGTGGTGATGGCTGCATGACAACAGAAACATGTCTAATACCACTGAACACTTAAAAACAGTTAAATTGGTGAAACTTATGTGCTATGCATATTACCACAATAAAAAATAAAAAAATAAAAATAAGCAATACCTATGTGTATACCATGAATAAAAGATAGCTTCATTATATACTTTAAGAACATATTATTCTAACTGTGAAAATAACCTATTAAAAAGTAAAACATTTATGTACACTTTGCTTTTATCTATATATCATTAAATAATTTCTTTCACTGGAATGACTATATATTACATAGACATATTTTATGGACAAATGTAAATTTATGTTAGAATTAGGCTTTATAAATTGCACACAAGACAAAATATAAATAGTAATTTATAGCAATTAGGAGAATAGTCACAGTACACAATGGTGTATCAAATGATGCTGAAGGTTGCATACTTTGTTCCCCTCTCAGACTTCATAATAAAGTAACTAAAAGTAAAGTGATTCCAATAATTCCAAGGTTACAATACCTGTTCCAACTTTGGAAATTATTGTGGCAGATGCTAAGCCATAATTTTTGGCATAATCATAGATATCTGTTTTTTACCTTTCTAATAAACCAGAATTTTTCAAAGATCATAATGTATGAGCAAGCCCCAGTAGATACACAAAATAAGTGATTATATTACCTATATATTTGTTTTCAATATGTACAAACAATAGGAGATTGTTGAGTGTTCTGTGATTTTTATTTATTTTCTTTATGACTATCTTCTGTTTCTAGTAATCACAATTAAGTAGAATGATTCTGATCAGACTATAATAGGGGTGCTCTGCCATTTAAACTAACTATGCCAATCTCTTACGGAATGCACAGAGAAGACAACTTTGAATTTACCCAGTCTCACTACACAAGAGGAATTCCAACTACAAATATAATTAATTAAATATAATTAATTAATTAATTGAATTTCCATATTACCTTAATACAGCTTATATTTTAAAAGAAATTAATGTAGCATACCTAGTTAATGAATGTTATGGAAAAATATATAATACATATGTATAATATATATTATAAAATTTTCATATATAACATATATAATATAAAATTACAATTGTAATTTTATGATAGTCAGTATTTTTAGGTTGTATTTCAATAAAATATCACAAACAGAACTTGAATTGTTTGATTAAAAATTTGGCCCTCACTGCATGAACAAACTTGACCCTAAGTCTCACTGACAAAACCAAAGTGATTTTTTTTTTAAAGTAATATCACAAAATAATGGATTATTTTTTGCAGAGTGATTAATTAGCATCTGTGTAGAAGGAGCAAATTAGTATCCAAGAGTTTCAGAATTTATAAAAGTATGTTAGCCATAATTAGGATTAATTTATATCAAGACTGTGAAATCCAAAGGCTGTAAAATCATTCCTTAAAGTTGTTTATAAAATTTTGTATTCTTTTTAATGATCTAAAAAAACTGCTTGCGAGAAAGGGCATAAAAAATACAATGATGCTCAAACACACATTCTGCTTTAATGTAACCTTGAATGCTAAGATGCTCCTTGCTGTTCTGACATGGAGAGTAGATCAAGTTATTTGCTGTCACTGACATATCAAGTCACTTTTGCATAGCAACAGGAACGTAGTTTCAAAGACACAGCAGCTAAGAAAGTAAAGCTCATTCAAAAAACAACTGTTCACTAAGAAAAGACAGCTATTATCTATTTCTATCTAACAAAATAAAAAGCAAATATTATTTGACGTATTAATTATTTATGTTAAATGGTAAATATTCAAAGAGGTTTTTAAAATTATATTGTGAAAAGTTACTTTTTCTTTCTTGATTGTCCCTTAGTCTCCCAGTTGTCCCTCACATAGGCAATTGTTTCTCGTGCACACCTTTTCTTACATATCTGTTTAAAGATATCCTCTGCATATACAACATTAAAAATACAGCATTAAAAAGCAGCAACACTAAAAAATTCTTTATCAAAAATTGGTAAAAATAACCAAAATAAGTGCTTATTTGCACTGTATGTTTATAATGGGTTTTATCTCAAGTGCTTTGGAAAATAGAAAGTTTAGGTTGGTCATGTCTTTCAAGATTTCAATGGTAGAACTCCCTTCTTCTCTCAAACCAACTATATTTTAACTGCAGCCCTCAAGAGTGGGGCTAGTACATTTATGACTTAATGGCACCTGAAATACCTGCAAATGCCATCCCACAAAACAAATCATATGCACATTTTATATTCCCCTTTGTCTTCCTCTTTCTTTTCACCTTTCTCTTCACCTTATTTTTCTGTTTCATGTTCTTAACCTTTTTTCCCCGAACTTTATTTTATTCTCTCAATTCTTGTTACTTTTTCTTGCATGTTTTCTTTTTTATTTTCTTCCTACTTTCTTTTTTCCTTTTCTTTTCACAATTTATGACTTTGTTCACACCTTCCACAATATTCTCATGAGTTCCACTGTGTTCTATTTCAACACTTACTCTTTAATATTTTATATCTTTGCATTGAAATTGCTCAACTCCCATATCGTGAATTCCCTGAGGAGAAATTCCACATCTGTCAAATAGGAACATTAGAACCTTTTATTTTATTTACAAAATAGAAGGTACTTAATACATAGCGGTTGAAATGATGAATAATTAAAGACAATAGAAGACAAATTTGAAGATATCTCTATCAAATAATAGAAATATCAGAATTATACTGAATGTCCACAGAAAGGTAAGTCAAACTAGTTGATGGAATCTAAGGGGAGGTAGACTTCAATTTAATATATGAATGGTGAAATAAGATGCACTATGTAGAAATGATTCTTTCACTATGGATGTTTACATATTATCCAGACAGCCACAGGGACTATGCTATAGAAGAGGTATGAAGTCACTTAATTTGTAGAAAAATAGAATTGAAAGATAATACAAATTTTATAGGCATCAAGAGCTGGCTGGAACAGCTGTCTGGGAGACGGGCTGGATTTTTATTCTATTCTTTTCAAGAGCCTGCAAAAAAGGCTTTTGTCTAAATAGTTTATTTAGGATTGTGATTCCAGGATATGGTGAGAGGATGAGAGGTGGCAACGATGAGGACACAAATTCCCTAAAATACTGAGATTTTATGCCTCTTTCTAGTGATTTCCAGAGCATATTAATGTTGGTTAATTTGCATAGTACTATGCACAGTTAGTACATGAGAGTTTGCTAATTATGTCTGTGAATATTTTTTGTCTCCCTCATTTCCCTAATAGTCTGCAAACTTTTAGATCTATAAGCAAAATATACAAATGTTGGATACAAACAGGCTAAGTTAGAATATTAACTCTCTAATAACTGGGTTCTCTTGGCAACTCCATTTATTTTACTGAGCCTTAGTTTTAACACCTATAAAATAAAATTTAAAAGAAATAGTGACAGTCAACTTCATAATGTTTTATGAGTATACAATGTAATTATAAGAACCAAGTCTCTGACCCATAAACAATTGGCAATAAATGTTAAATTATTCTCTTCCATCCTTTCATCTATTTTTAAATCCTACCTCCTCTGCAAAGTTTTCCCAGCTTCTAGCCTTGAAAATTAATATTACCCATTGTCTCTTGTAACACATAATTTAACATGGAATGCTCTATTCTATTTTTAACATTATTAGCATTTCTCACAAACAAAAACAAACAAGAAATAGTACTTTTCTGGTGAATCAGAGTCAATGTTCCTGAAGCAGAAAACACTGTAAAATGCTACCTTTTCCCCCTCCACTTCTGTTTACTTCAACCTTAAAAAGAATTGATATTGTTTAACCCGATCTATTCTATTTCTTCTGCTTTGAAGGGTCTTCCTCATTTTCTTTGATTACTGGTTTCTTTGATTACTGGTTCCTTGTAATAGTAGGAACTAATATATTATTAATGTTTCTTGATTGTGATAATTTTCAAGCTTTTCTCCTTTGCAGATTAATATTTTTCTACAATGCATATCTTATTATACCACTATAATGATTTATGGTGATAAACTTAGAAAATTTTAAATAATTATATAGAGTATACACATTATATTTTCAATGTAAAAATAAAATGTTACTTCTTTACCAATTCTAACACCTGCCTAGAAGGTGTGCCTGAATTGGAAAACAAACAAACAAACAAACAAACAAAAACCCTGTAAATAAAGATTAAAACTTTATTAGAGGTAATTTCATTAGAGCTAAGAAGAAAATGCATTAGAGAAGCTGTTACGAAATGTTTGACCTGGTCTCATGTGACAAATGAGGAAAGGGAAGATATTTTCTTATGAAGCTTATATTGGCTAAAGTAAATCTGACCATGATACCTTTCTGGCCTAAAGTTTTAGGTCATTAAAAATTTAGCTGGAGCATTTCTATTTTAATGCTGAGAAATGTTACACTTATAAATATTATATGTTTAGATACTTAAGAAATAATTCTAGGTCAACTCTGTCTATATCCTAATGTTGAATGAATGGGTAAGAATTAAAACAGCTAAATCCTAATTATACAATCAGCCATATGTGAGGGTACTTCAAAAAGTTCATGAAAACATTAGTGTTATCTTCTAATTCTATTTTTCCATGAACTTTTGAAGTGCCCTGGTATATAATGCATTTTTTCAAATATATTTATCAACATTTACTATGACTAGAAGAATTGTGCTAGTTACTGGGATACAGAGATAAACAAAATAAAGTATATGAACCAAAGGAACTCAGAGATCTTAGGAAACATTAATAGCAAAGTACATACTCACAAAATCTTTTCTTCATTTTGTTTTATTTCACTGATAATTTGATTGAATTTGTGGGTTTAAAACCAATAGTGGAAGATTATTAGAGAGAATCAAAGTTAACACATGCTAATATCCTTGTACTATTCAGAAATAAGGTAAAGAAATTGATTAACATTTATTAAGATGAGCATTACTAATAGAATTTCTATAAAACTCAGTAAAGAAAAATTTTTTAAAAATATAAAGGCAATAATAAAATATGTAATTTCTAGTCTGGCAGAAAGAAAGAAAAAAATTTAATTAGAGAAACAAAATAAAAGAAGCCTTGATTTTAAAAAATTGCAAGAAAAAAAAAAGAAACACACACTAAAAGGTAGTGGTAATACACACTAAAAGGGAATATGGTAGAAATAAATTCCTTATCTTACACCATACACAAATATCAAATCAAAATTTATAAAATACCTAAATGTAAGACCCAATACCATAAAACTCCTATAAGAGAACATAAGAGAAAAGATTTTGACATAGACCTTGACAATGATTTTTTTGGATATCACACAAAAAGCACAGGATACAAAAACAAAAATAAGTAAACGGGCCTACATGAAACTAAAAACTTCTGCACAGCAAAGGAAATAGTCAACAAAATAAAAAGACAACCTGTGGAGTGGAAAAAAATTTTCCAACCATATATATGATAAGCGGTTAATACCCCAAATTTATAAAGAACACTTACAACTCAATAAATACTAACCCAATTAAAAAATGGGCAAAGGAACTGAACAGACATTTTCTAAAAATGACATAAAAATGGCCAACAGGTAATCAAAAGGTGCTTAACATCACTAATTATAAAAAAAAAGTACAAATTAAAACCACAAGATACAACCCCACACCTGGAAGTATGGCTATCATCTAAAAGATAAGACATAACAAAGTTGGTGACAGTATAGAGAAAAGGAAACCCTAGTATGCTCTTGGTGGGAATGTAGCTTGGTATGGCCATTATGGAAAACAATGTAAATATTCCTCAGAAAAATTATAGAACTACCATATGACCCAGCAGTTCCTCTTCTGAGTACATACCCAAAGAAAGTGATATTACCACCTTGTAAATATACCTTCATTCCCATGTTTATCGAAGCATTACTCACTACAGACAAGATATGGAAACATCCTAAATGCCCACTGATGGACAGCTGGATGCAGAAATTGTGATGTATCTATATAAGGCATGGAATGTTATTTAGTCCTGAATAAGAAGGAGATCCTACAACTTGTCGCAACATGGACAAACTTAGAGGATATTATGCTAAGTGAAATGAGCCAAAAACTAAAAGCATTATAGTCCATGTTCTCAGATGTATGTGTTGTATTAGTCCGTTTCTGTTGTTTATAACAAAATATGCAGAACTGGGTACTCTGTAAGAAAACAAAATTAGTTGCTTACACTTTAGAGGCTAGGAAGTCCAAAGTCCAGGGAACACATCTGGTAGTGGCGAGAGTGACCCAGGGGTCTTACATTTCAAGATGGTAGAAAGACAGAGGGCAAAGACATTCCTCTCTCCTTTAAAGCCCTTAGAACCATGCCCCTGGCCACCATTTTTAATCCATTCACTACTGCATGGTCCCACATTCTAATCACATCTTCAAGGCTCCACCTTTCAATTACCATAATAGGATTTCCCACCCTCTTAACAGTCACCGTGGGAACTAAGTTTCTAATACATAAAACTTGGGGGACACAATTCAAGTTTCAGTGAGTTTGGGGGGCACATAATTATCCACTACGTGTGTGTGTGTGTGTGTGTGTGTGTGTGTATATATATATATATATATATAGAGAGAGAGAGAGAGAGAGAGAGAGCTCAAATACACAAGGGTGGAGAAAAAACAGTGGTTACCACAAGTAGGTGGTATGGGGAGAGGAAATAGGGAGATGTAGGTCAAAGGAAGCAAAATAGCAGGTATAGTAGAATGAAGAAGTCTAGAGATCTAATGTTCAGCTATAGGACTATAGGTAATAAAAATGTATTTTATTAGGGATTTTGGATAAACAAATAGATTATAGATGCTTTTGTCACAGAAAATAAAACTATGTAAGATGATAGATATGTCAATCTGCTTCACTACAGTAATCATTGTACTATCTATATGCATTTATATGTATCTATGTATCTGTAATGTATCCCATAATATCATGTTGTAAACCTCAAATATACACAGTAAAATTTATCAAAGTGTATGTATATATCAGTGATCACAAGCAAATTTACCATGCTTGCCAGTAATATAAATGAGATAATAATCAGGATGACATAAAATATAGCTATAAATTATTTATAATAAAAACACAAAAACACAGAAAATCTACAGTAGAGCTTGGAGGAAAATATACAAACCAAAATGAAAGTAAGTGAGCCGAGACGCCGGGTACCATTCAAGCTTTATTAAAGGAAAAGAATCTGCCAGGCTGTGCTCAAGGTGGCGGGCAGCCTGGGGCTGCCCTCAAAATCGGGACAGCACCAGGTGTGGGGGTAGGAGAGCTTTTAGAGGGTGCAAAGGGCTGGCTGGTACCATCAAGGAGGGGCATTATGCTAATGTGGAAACTATGCAACCAGGGTAGAGAATTGTGCTATTGCAGAAGCAAAAGGGTTTCTGTTTAAGTCAGGAGACTTCTCATACAAGGAAGCGGGGAGGGGCTTAGTGCGGGAGTGGAAGACAAGGCTGGCAGCTATTTTGTGCTTATTGTGTGCACAATGGCACTGGTCATGTCCAAAAACCATCACAAAATAAAGCTGTTTATATTACCAAATAGACTTAAGGGAAAAAAAAAAACGTTAACAGATATAAAGATTCAATAATCCTAAAATTTTGTCATTCATAATGTAAATTTAAATTATATGAAATCAAAATTTCTAGAACTATAAATAATAATTGACAAACTCACCTCACACTGGGAAATGTTTAGATGGTAATTTTTTGAAGAAACAGAAAAATTAATTTTTAAGGAGAAAATAAAAGATGCAATTATAAAGGTAACTGATAGCAGTTGCAGTAAGTAGCTATTAATGCAGAGATTATGAATGCCAGCTTTTAAAATTCACAGGTATGTGAGTTCCTTTTCTATATTGTGCACTTAGGTGAGGGAAGCCTCAGGTGTCAAACAAATTGAAAAATCATTTGCTAAGTTGGTCAAGGAGACCGTGAAGGCAAAGCCCTCTGAGCTGTGAGATCCATGATCCAACATGAGAATGGGATATTAATTTCTAAGGAGTTGAGTACTCTGCCCTTCAGGGTACCTGACTTTCTCATGTATAAGAATTAAGGCCCTGGAAGTTACTATATTAAGAATAGTAGCAAAATCTTGCTAAAAGTAGTGGCTATTATGTGGAACACTGCAAACATTGATTCTTTCCTTCCCATGAACAGCTATTGTGCTTTCATGTTTGGTTCTTAGTCCTGAGAACTTGGCTTGACTTTCTATCAATCAGGGGTTTATGATTTATAGTACTCTTGAGCATGTAGGCAGCCAACTAAAAGGTTGGGAGACCCAAAAATATGGCCAGGAAGAATTGTGGGTTATAACCCATTTGCAGCTAGTGTTATTTGGCAGGACAGAAATGTGAGTTGCACCCCATTTACATTTAAATCAACTGTTGCCAACTCTTAAGACATCATCTAAGTCTTTCCTTGGCTGTTTTGGGGAGTGGCCCTGTGTCTTGGTTGGGCTAAAGGACATTTTAAAATAAGTGCACCTGAATTAAGCCTTCCCAGTACCTTCCAAAAATATTTCAGAATTTTGTATTGCATCATTAAAAGCCTGTTCATAGAAGACCAAATAAAAAGCTTAAGTTACTAATTGATAACAAAATTAAAACTGGCAGCCCTTGTTATTAGTTATTATCTCAACATAAAGAAAAAAAAAAAAAAACCTAGAAAAGTATTTATGAAAGTTTGTCCCTCAGGTCAAGCAGGCATAAAAAGTGCTTTCTTTGCCATATTCATCGGAGGTCTCCACCCTGATGCAAATAATTAAGAAATGAGTTAAGTTGAAAAGATTGCCTGTGAAACTAAATCAGTTTCCAAAATGCAACTTTCTGCTGACTTCTAGTTGGCTACTTTTAAACTCTTTGTAAAAGAAATTTACATCTATAATGGAAATCTGCATTTGTAAAGGTGTCTCCTCATTCCTAAACCACTAGAAACTGTTGCAATGGGAAAGGCATGGACTTAAAATTCACATAACAAACCTAACCTTTCTTTAAGGTACTTTTTCTAGGTATCTTATTGTCTAAATTGGGCCTTTACCTGTACCTCTATTTGTCTAGGCAAATAATAGTGTTCAGATACAGTTTCTGTAAATTATCTATCTTATTTCATCTAGGAGTCATCCCCTAGGAAGTACAAATTTTGGGGTGCCCAGCTAAACAATTATCTAGGGCAATAGAATAATCAGATGATTGATAGTCTAAAGGGGGAGAAACTACTTAAAAAGTGGCAAAGAGTGTTAAGCTACAAGATTAGCTCCTGTTTGTGTGTTCATATACCTATATATAGCATATGAAAGACCTCTAATTAATTGGCTTTAAAAAATGCTGAAATCAAATATTTTATCAAAAAAGAGAAAAGAAAAGAACATAACCCAAATACTTTCAGGTCAGTGACTTGGGTAAATCTCAGGAAAAGAAGATTAGTTTACCACTTTGGGGTTAATAAAAACAGCTGTGTCTTCCAATCAGCAAAATTGGTGATTGCTCAGGTGGTGACTGCCTAACATTTGTATGTGGTAAAAATGTTTAACAAGAAAATAAGTTGAAATGATGGTTGATTTTGTTCAATGTCTCATAGAATTTTCAAAAGCAGTTCAAGCATGGTTGTAAAAATAAGTAAATTAGGCATAAATGTTTATAAGTCAACTCTTCATAGTTTTAAATAAGTCTTTTTGGTAACTTAAAACTTAAACATAAATTGAATAATAGATATTAATGTCCAGGTCATTTCTAAATAAGTAAAAATAATAAACGTTAATTATTAAGCATAAGCTGAAAGTTTATGTACATTGACATTTGATTTTATATGGTATAGGAAAACTGTATATTTGAGTCTATTAATAAACATGAAAAATATTGTTCTATCAGGTAGTATGTGATGGATCTTGGACATGACCAGCACCATTTTACACACACTAAGCACAAAATGGCCATCAGCCTTTCCCTTAAGAGAAACCTCGTGGTTTCTGAGAAATAGAAACTCCTCTACTTCCACGTGTGTGCAACCTTCCACCTGAGTGCATCTGCTAGCCTTATCTTCCATATCAGCACCAAACCCCTCTCTGATTGTGTCAGCCTTCCTTACAGCCTATTTAAGCCCTCCACCCCTACGCCGGCTGCTGTTCTCCATTTTGAGTGCAGCCTGGCAGATTCTTTTCCTTTAATAAAGCTTGATTGGTACCTGGCATTTCAGCTCACTTTCTTTCAGTATGTTTCTAAAATTTATAAATTTTTAGATTTATAGATTCATAATGTTGGTACATGGATTCACAATGTAAATTCAAAATGTTGGTATAAGGATTCAAAGTGGATTACTTCTTAGATTTTATAAATTCAAGGTTACTGTGAATTAAAAATTCTAACTAATGTATGTAATTAAAACTACTAGAACTTGGGCCGGCCCGGTGGCGCACTGCTATAGTGCACTGCTTGGGAGCATGGTGGCGCTCCCGCCGAGGGTTCGGATCCCACATACAGACCGGTTCCCGCTCACTGGCTGAGCAAGGTGTGGGAGCAACACCGAGGGTTGCGATCCCATTGCCGGTCCTAGTCCGGTACGGGGGCGACACTGAGGGTTGCGATCCGTTGCCGGACACGGAAAAAGACAAAAAGGAAAAAATTTAAAAAATAATAAAAAATAAATTACTTGAAGCTTAAGCTGTGGTTCTTGCCCACAGAAAAGCTGGTCTGGACACAAATAACTCTTTGTGCCAGCAGCCCCTTACCTTTGTATGGGCACAGGCTGTGGGGTGGCACAGGCTCTCCTTGCTATTGACCGCTCCATGGGAATATAGTACTAGAACTAGAGAGACCATTCTATGTGCAAAGATTACAAAGAAAGTAAAATGTGTTTTAAGTGAGACATTGCAAAAGAGATGAGGATATAGTTTTGGTGAAATGAGCAATTTTGTCTAATTTAGAGGTTATTTTAAGATTATTTCAAAATGTGAATTTAGGAAAGCAATAGAAACAAGGCAGGAAGAAACCAGTAAATAGGAGATATGCAAAAATTTATAAGTATGATATCTATTTTTGGTAAAGAAAGTTGAAATAAGAATAATTTTTTCTTTTGCATGAGAGAACTTTGTGTAGTCCAAATGATAAGGGAAAAAGGGAAGTAAATCTTTGTCCTGAGGTAGAATGCTTGTGAAAGAAATTTTACATGTAATCAAGTTGGCTAAAATTAGAAGGAAATTATTGATGTTCTCTCTAAAAAATGAAACATGAATATCCAAAAGTATGAAAATGACACAAAGCTAGAGTATACCCCCCCACACCCCGGTTAGAACAACTAGGCTTTCTTGAAGCACTGGTTTGCTCTTAATAGTGCTGTGAGGTGCTCACTCAGAAGAGAACCAAGTAAAAGTTATAAGTTTTAACAGAGTCTTTCTTAGCCAGCTGGCAACTGCCTCCCTATGTATTCTGGTTAGTGAGCAGCCCTGAGCCTTGGTTTGGTGGAGTTTATAAAGGCAAAACCCAAATCCAGTTGGTACATGGGTTCATGTGGGTATAGAAAGCAAGTTATGTCACAGAAGCCAAAGTGAGCAGTTAAGGCAGTCAAGCATAAAACTTCCTACAAGATATAGTTCCTGTTTTTATGTAAAGGTCAGAGGTCTCTCATGTGACAATTAAAATGGAGTGCCTACCTAAGATGGTGTTGGTAATGTTCAGGGTTCTCTGTTTCAATAGAAAATGGTGAAGGGTTTTCTTTACCTTTTAGGTAACTGGTCTAGGAAACAAATTCAATGTTTTATCAAAACAATTTATTATACTTTGTGCCATTGGAAACTTTTGTCAATTTTGTTTTATTTCATAGTGATTTATGATCCTATTTAAATATTTTAAACCTTTGTTATTTAACAAACTTTCCAAGATCAAATTCTTTTTGATGTGAAAAAACTATGAGATGTTTCAAGGGCTCTGGAACTTCTCAAAGGATTTATAAAGAGAGACATTAAAACCAATTGGGCTTATCTGATAGGTTAAATTATATGAGAATCATTGTCACAACAATAAATGTTGTTTGACCTTCTTTGAGTTATATGGACATGATATTAATGTGTTTCAAAATTGTATGGTTCATAGAAATCTGATGTGTCTTATGCTATTGTTGGAAAAATTCAAGATTAAACATTATTTTGTGCTTATGCAGCACCTCTGTGGTTAACTGTGCTTATCTACCAGGGTCCCCAGAATTCAGCCCAGTTAATAATCAGCTGCCTGCTCAAGTAACGTGAATTCAGATAAACTGAAACTTAAAAAGCCCACCTAACCTGACTATAAAAAGCCTTATAAGATTCAGAGTGGGGGTCCAAGGAATTCTGAACATGAGTTCAGCTGGGTCCCACTAGCTTAATAAACTTTCTGACTCTCCAACCCCTGAAGTGTCTGGAGCTTCCTTGCACATCTGTTCCATAACACTATCTGTCATAATTTTGGTTATTTTATATTGCTACACATCATAGAAATAACTAAATTTTCTCATTAGGTGCATAACTCTTATAAGATCTTTTAAATATGACCATTTGGAGTCATTGTCCACAATTTTTTTTTATTTGCTGCTCTTTCTGAAAGTGCTATACAAGCAATTATAATCATAAAGTGTTGAGTCTTCAAGAAAGTTTATAAAAGAAATGAAAAGAACTCTGACAAGTACAAGTTTGAGTTTATATCATTGGACCGAATTTTCAAAATTGTAATAAAGAAACCGATGGGGTTTTGAAATTGTTAAGGTCAAACAAAGCCAGAATAAATTATATAGAACTGAATGAACTGATGAGGAATTATGGATTTTTATGGTTTCTTTATTTTCAATCATTTCTGGTTTTTTAATGTTTTTGTTTTCCAGATTTAAGGAAATAAAATTAATAAATTTTTAGCTTATAGTAATTTGGTAAAGCATACTTTTATAAACAGATATTGAAATATTTGCTTTTCCTCTCTACCTGATCTCTCCAGAATTTGGAAACTATTTGGAAATATTTTTATGGCAATATTGCTATTTACATAAGTTCAATAAGAATTTGTTGTCTTTAACAGGATACAATTGGAAACATTGGTTATATTACCAAGGCTTTTACAGGAATGTCATATTTGAGAATGTGCATAGCATGCCTGTCTTCAAGGCTTCCAAACCTTCCAGTAAATAAAACGTTGCCACTTCCTGGCAAGCTCAGGAACCTTAAGATATCAAATGTAGCAGACAAAGCCTTGGTTTAACTTCCTAGAACTGATATTTTTTAAAAGTCTATTCTGGGCCGGCCCGGTGGCGCACTGGATAGTGCGCCGCTTGGGAAGCGCGGCGGCGCTCCCGTCCAAGGGTTCGGATCCCACATACAGACCGGCTCCCGCTCACTGGCTGAGCGAGGCGCGGGAGCAACGCCGAGGCTTGCAATCCCGTTGCCGGTCCCCGGTCCGGTATGGGGGCAACACTGAGGGTTGCGATCCGTTGCCGGACACGGAAAAAAAAAAAAGACAAAAGACAAAAAAAAAAAAAAAAAAGTCTATTCTGATATTCCCTGCCAAAATTTTTAACAGAACAAATTTAAAAGGAGACTATGTTATTACTCCTGCTGCACTTGCATAAATAACCAGACCAACTGGTCTCACCATGATTATTGTTGGTAGAAGTGAGGGTGAGTGTAGATAAAAAAATTGTTTAAAAAAAATTCTATAGTATACCTGCTATTAGATTGTAGGCCTGTTTACTATTTTTGAGTTTTATTATCTACCTGTAGACTAGAATGCATTGTAAGTTCTGGTTTGCTCTAATATCTTGTTACAACTCTGTAAGAACAAGAACTACTCTGTTCTTGAAACTTATAAGTTGAAGCTGGACAACTCGATGTAAATGTCAAGGAACACATTTTGTGCCTGATGTGTGGACCACACTGAAAGTTCACCAGAAGGTCTGATGCAAGAACCAGACACATCACATTAAATCTGCAAACCAGGATGAGACATTGCTGACTTCATGTCGTTGACAGTTTTTTTTCCCCCTCAAGGTTGTCAGACCAAGGCTTATTATCATAATGAGACTCTTAACCCTCTTAATTTTTCCTTCTTTATGCCTTCCTTTTCCATTTGGCGGGATAATGATGTAGTTAAAATTTCAAAATCACTAGGTTCTGCGGGAAACTTGAGAATTGTCACTCCCTGCTTCAACACAGTCATGAAATGGTAAATTACCTACAAACTGAACAGGAAGGAGTCTATGCAGTTTCTAATACTTCTTGCCTCACATGGATAAATACACAGCATATTTTAGAGACTCAGTTTTAAAAAACATTATGAAGAGATACTGGGGAAATAGAATAGTTTAATCCGGCCCCCTCACCTTAGGTCTGGTTGGGGATGGTGCAGCACATTCTTTGTAAACGAGTTGTGTGGGGGTGTAGTTATTGCTCATGTGAGGTGCCGTGATTTGGCTGGCATTGAGTGCCTCAGGCGTCTGCTGTGTGTGGCCATGCTCTCGAATCTACAACTCCAAGGACTTTTTTTTGCCGGTTACCTAGCTCATAAACCTGCGTGTAAAGGGTTTGTGACCCAGTATGGACAACAGGCTTGAGGGGTCTGTGAGCTCCAGATCCAGCCGTAGCTCAACAACAGACTACTTAGTAATGAATAGGCTATGAGGTTAAAATGAGTAGACTCCTCATCTGCCTATTCCATTTTAGTTGGTTTCATTTATGAGGACCCTAGCTAAGGAATATATTCCAAACTCCAGGTATTATCCTCCTGATAGTCAAAATACTAGATTCCCTGGTGTGATATATTCTTTCAAAAGTTTTAAATGTTTCATCTGTAATTCATGACAAGAAAAACTCAAAGAAATGCATGATAATGAAGACACCTTCACCTATGAATGGCATGAATGATGTACTGAGATTGGGAACCAAGAATGATGGTAACTGAGTGGCACTAGTCCTAAGTTTTGGTTACACTCTCAGCTCATCTAAGTGAAAGCATGACCAAACAGGTGGAATCATTAAATAAAAATTATAGGAGCCCATTGTTTTGAAATAAATTCCTGCACTAGACCACAAAAGACAAGATTAAAAATCAAAATGGTGTCTCCCCTGCTACATTCCACTTCATGTTGGTTGTGCTCTGAGAAATCGGGAGAAAGAGATTAACAGCCAATTTCTCAGACAAATTAATTTAAATCTTCAATAGATAAGATAATAAAGTTCCCTCTGCTTTAATTCTCACATAAAGAGATAGCCTAGTGTTAACTAGTCAGTTGTTTTTCTGTTGTTTTGTCTCCCTGTCCTCATCTTACAAGGAAAGGAACTTTGAAATGACCAATCCAATTTTTGTTCCTTGTTTTTTTGCATTCTTCAGCCTATTTTTTGTCTATAAAACTAACATCCTTTCTTGATCTCATTGTGATATGGACAAGCCTGGAAAACCTTAAACCTGCACCTGTACTTCCGCTTTTTATTTTGCACCTGTATTTTTGCTTTTTGTTTTGCTTTTGTAACACTGACCACCTTTTGTATCAGCTTAACCCCTGTCACGTGGATTCTGAGAAAACAAAACCTAAAATCCCGGAAGATGGTAACCTATATAACCTTTTGCAAGCCTGGAGTCGGTGCTCAAACTTTGGAGTGTGAACTCCTCTGGGCCCACCAGTATAATAAATCTTTGAGTTCTCCAACCCTCCTAGTGATGCTTGGTTTCTCGGAAGTCTGTTCTGTAACAATTGGAACACTTATTCTATTTTATAGAATAACGTGTTGTGCAATTCAAAATAAAACCAATTAAGATATTTAAACTAAATTTGTTGTAATTTTGTTCTTTGACACTGCAAAGAAGCTTGATTTGAAGAATATATATTTAAAACAATTAAGAAATTGATAAGGTATTAGCAGTTAAGAAATATGTAAATATATATAACAATTAAGTGACAATTGGAGAATGCAAAATTTGGTGAAGCTAAAATAAATTATTTTTGCCCAAGGCTATGTATTAGAAGGTAAACAAATCTCAACAAATATAAAATGTTTGGCATTAAATGTTTGAGATATTATCTTTATCAAATAAGACTTTTATATATTAGAAATAATAACTAGAAGAAATTTACATTTTGTAAAATATAAGAAAACTTTTAAAATAACTTTTGTGTCAAAGAAGAAATGAAAATAAAAACTAGAAAATAATTAGCAATATGGATAAAAATATTTTTATATATAAGAATTTGTAGGATACAGCTAAAATAGAATTAGAAGGCATTTTAGTTTTAAATGCAACAGAAAAAGTCAGAAATTAGGAAGGTACGTTAACTCAATGTAAGAATTTACAAAAATGGATTAAGTTTTAAGAAATGATAAACAAGAAATTAGTAGGGGTAACCATATAGATTTTTTTAAAAAAGAGAAATAAGAAAATAAAAAGAATAAAGAAAATAAAAAATTGGTTTATTGAACAGCCTGAAATATTAAACAAATATTAGCAAAACTAAAAATAACTGAGAGAAACAATATTAAGTAGACAAATGGAGTTCTAGTGAAAAACAAAAAATAAACAAAAAGAAAAATGTATTATTTTAAAATTTATGCATTAATTTATTATTTATTTATTAGCAAATTACTAAGAGCATGTAAATGTCCAACTTTACTTATAAATAAGAAAATAAGAGCAATCCAAGAATAAGCATAAACTGAATTTGTAGTTTTTAATCTCTGTAAAGAAGACATCTGTTCACCTAATTTATGTATGAATTATGTCAATATATGTATGGCATTAATCTGAGTTATAGGTTACTTTTTAAGGAAGTAGAAAAGAGAGAAAAATAGAACTCATTTGTTAATGTAGGTAGCAAAAATATACATATGAATAATACAATGTAAAAATAATACAGAAAAAAATTAAAACAGGCTTGCTATTTTTAGAATTATATAGGAACATATATAAAATAGTAGGTATTAGAATATTTATATTGCTTTAAATAAATAATATCAATGTGTACTATTGCTCATTTGTGATTAAAGTTATTAAATTATGTAACTGGTGTCTTCTAAGTCTGCTGTGAATGAATCATTTCCCTCAATATCTATGGTTCTATAAACATAAAAATATTGTCTATTGGTTTTCACATATTTAAATTAAGTGCCTCTATGTAAGTAAATACTTATTTACTTACAAAAAAATCAACAACTAAACTAAAAACTGTAAAAAAATAAAACGTTTTCTGAACTCATGAAACTTATAATCTTGTTCCTCTCAGAAATTCAAGAATCATTCTAGCTCCAGGAAAGAAAAAAAAAATGGATTGACTATTGGCAAAGGGTTTTAAGTAATTAAAAGAGGCATTGTCATTTTTATATGTGCAAAAGGGCCTTTCTGTAATGAGATGATATGGAGTATGCATAAAGCAAATCTACTTCACAGGGCCTGGTTTTCCAAAGCCTTGCAGTTTCACATATTGACCTTGCAAAGGACAGGAAATTTTCCCCAGGCTATAGTCTCTGTCATAAGATATAGAATTGTAACACAGCAATGTTGCTGGCTCAAAGACAGACAGGTTACTGATTGATATGTAAAGATACTGGGAAATTGCTGTAAGAAGAGAATGTTTGCTAAGATCAAGCTTTTATTGGTGGGTCAACTTAACTTCTTGAAAATTGCCTTATGGAATGTCACCTTGCCTGTCTTACTGAATGTTACCAGCTTCTATTGTTAAACTTGTTAAACTGTACTTAGCAAAAACCCCACCTATGTTCTCTTCCTGAAACTTCCTGGTCTGGAGAATAAATGCAGGAAGAGAATCCCAATTTGGGGTTAATTTCCCCAATGGAAGGAATGCTTAGCTCTTGAGGGTTCCAGGAAATTAGCCCCTTTTGGGGACTTCTCACTGCTCAGAAGAGATGGTCTTTAAGTAATCTTTGGTGGCTCTATCACCCAGGGGAAAAAGGGTGACAAATCCATGGGAGGCAAAGCAACAAGATGATTTGAGGTTATTGTTTTCTTTTCTTTTTTCTTTTTTTTTTCCCCAGGTCTCTTTCTATCTCCTGCTATCACAAAGTAATTTTGTAAAAGTGATAAAACTGGAGCTTTAATATTTATATTTAACAAATGATTTAATCTTAGTGTATTCGTCAGCCTCAAATGTAGATTTTAAAAGCCTTTAATATAAAATTTATTTCATGTATTTATGCAGCAAAAATCAAATTCTTTTTAGTGCCATTATCATTTTTCTTACATTGGTTACACATTAAGCATAGAATGTCACAACATGGTGGAAGGAGTTTTGTTTGATTTTTACTATTTTTGGAAATCACATTATTGTTTACTCATGTTTTTTGATACTTCCCTGTGTGCGGAGTGAGTGATGAGGATGAATAATCCCCAAACTCATTAACACTGTGATCTCCAACACCATATGTTTCACAGTAATTTTATGCCTATTCTTTTGGGTTTATGGTGTGATAATAATTGAACAGATTTGGGGAAAGGATAACACAAACTTCTGGTGAGTGAACAGATTGAGAAGGCAAATATTGAGAGCATGGGTCAAGTTTGTGTCTATAGTTATGAGTCTTTTTTATCATAATAAAATGTTCCTTATACCAAAAATAAATAAAATGTTTGCTCATATATCAAAATTAGAAAATACAAAGTGACTTTGGTGACCAAGGTAGCCTTAAATTTTAGGCCTTTGTAGAGAAACATCATATTAATATTTTTTGTATGTATTTTAAATTTGACTTGAATTCAACAGCCAGATAAAAAATATGTAAGAAATTTTAAATGAGAGCTTATGTATGCAAATGAGAGCTTTTTATCATTATAATATGGAGGTAGAATTTGAGATTGAAATACTTTGGAGTATTTTATATATTTACTGTGATCTGTCAGAATCTGAGATAGAAAAGTTCAACATGATTGAGTTTTGGAAATTTATAAACAGTAATTTATAACAAATTTTAGAGTGTTTTTGTGTTGGGCCTTAAAAACTAACACCATCTTAAGTGACATTACAAGCAGCACCATTATGGGCCCACAAGGGTGTATTAATGTGGCAGCCTAAGATGGTGCTGGGAGGATGTGGGTGGGAGTGTCTGTGGGAACCTTGCCTTGGCCTTTATTGGCCAAATACGTTCTTCCTTGCTCGTGAACACTGCATGATTGCAATAGCTAGGCATTGAGACAGGATGCATGCCCTTGACCTTTAAGCAGATAGGATTATGTTATAACCTCCCATCCCCATCTGCCTATAAAAGCAAGTGCTTGTGTGATAATAAACGGAACTGCTAGACAGAACCCCTGCCATGTCTGAGTGTCTTTAATGGGCTGGTTGGGGCTGGCGACTGTGCTCTCCTCTCTTCACGACTCTCTTCCCCTGTTTCTTCCCAATGGGGACTGGAGCGAAAGAGGAATCCAGGCAATTCGCTCACCTACCAAGGGAGAGACTGATAACGAGGCTAGGGCTGTTCGGTTTGGCCAGCGGCAGACCCGACATATTTCAATATTAATTTTAAGCTGACACTAATTTTTAACTCAAATTCACACATACATGTATATGTGTGTGATTAAGGAGTTCTTTTCATAGGAGTTTGTATTATCTTTGTTACCAAAGAAAGCACAAATTTCTTTTCTGAAAGCCATGTGATTAATCCAGAAACTCGACAGCATATTTGTCTACTTCTTTTTTGATATTGTTAGGCCATAAATCCACCTGGTCCTACAGCATGAAATTGAAATCAGAACTACCTCTTCATGGCTAGTTCCTGTCAACAATGAATATTTGAAATGAGCTGAATAAAAATAGTCAAAGAAAAATTGCACCAAATGCAGTTAAAAAGGCAAGTAAGACTTTATTCAAAACTTGTGCAACAAGGGTCAAATTGAACTCAATTCCACTGAAACAAAAGGTGTGAGGATTTTTACATGTTGGGATGAACTAATGAAAAAGCACTAACATAAAGGGAGAGGTTGATCAATGTGATTAGGTGATCCATGTTTGCTATACACCTACAGAGATTTCAAAATAGTAGCTCTATCTACTTCAATGATTACATTTCAAAGGAATGGCTTCCAGGTCATTAAGAAAGACTTTCCTGGGTTGTAAAACTGGCAAGCATCTGGGAGAAGATTTACATATCAAAGGGACAGAGAAAGAATGTGTAATTACAAGTGTTCCATCGCAAATGCTCCAAGCAAAGGGAATGTTAAGGCCAATTTAATCAGTACTATACTAAAAGGAAAAAGGTATGTCCAAATACCTTTAGTAAGGAACATACAGTTAATAATCAAGAAAAAAATTAAAAATTCGAAATATATGAGTGTAAAAAAGGAACAGGAAAACATAGTAGGAAATGGAAGACTGATTGAATACATTCCAAGAATCACAATTTCATGTGAATATTTATATAATCTCAAAAAGCATATAAATATTGATAGGACAGACCTATATAGAGGCTCTAAATATAATGAACAAAATGTAAATGCATATATAAATAGAGTATTAAAAGTAAGCTTTATGCTTTGACGTTTAAGATTTAAAAATGGGAAAGTCATTAAAACCCTGAATTTTTTTTTGTATTTCTTTTTCCCAAATTTTGGCTTCATATCCAAAATTTGAGTTTTAACTCCATACTGAAATAGAATATGAGAGGGAAAACTTGTACTCTGGAGTCAACGAATAGTGTAAGTATATAAATTGTACTGTAGAAATTGGGAGATAGTCACATATTTTTAAGTATACAGTAATAAAACAGCAAACTACACATAACATTGAATATTGACTGGATTTCTGGGCACAATATGCATTATCCAGTTAATTGGGCAATGAACTAAAAGAGTTGTCAGGTTATATTAGGCAATTTCACAGTACTCAAAAGGCAATTTACAATTTCACTGCTTAAACTGAATTATGAATTGTAACTTAAAAGTGATAGCTTATCCCTTTACAAAATGTTATTATCATATTATCAGTTTTCACAAATCAAAGAAAATTGTGAATAAAATTGACTTATATTCAAGAGATTGTAATTTGTAGAACTATATGTCTATAAGATCATGTTTTGTCCATGTATATCTGTAAAATTGATATAAAAAGTCCTAATTACATATTTCTACATAATAACTAATAAAGTTGTAAAAAACATTAGGAGATTCAAACATTAAGTACTCAAAAATAATAGAGCTGAATTTTATTGATGTAAATGTTTGCGGCTAAATCCTGTATTATCCGGGATTGCCTTAGCCAATCTTCCCTACAAAAGAGAGGCTGTGCAAATGCTTACCTGATAACACTCAGTGTGTATTTGTTGGGGAGGTGGTGGCGGCAGGAAGGGGATCTCAGGAATGCAGAAATTAGGGGAAAAGGGAAGCAATACAGCAAAACAGGAGCACAAGCCATGGCATCAAAAAATCACAGATAAATGCTTACTCATGCAAAGTGTCACCAGAGAAGATTATTGAAATCATTGTCTCTAATAGTCCATTGCGGGTGAGTGAAAAGGGCGAGGCCAATAGATGTATCTGCCTCTCATTGACTAACGTTCACCCACACAGCACTGATTCCCTGTACTTCTGGTTCTGTGACTTGGCTCCTAACTGATGAGTTACTGCCCATCTAGTCTGGCCAGTGCTAAGACATAGTGAGTGGTCTCTCCCTCTCAGTTGGTGTTGAGAGTGGGAATCCTTCACCTGAAGTTCCTTGTGGTCCAGTGATCCATGAACTAGGAGGACAAATTATGTACTCCTGTCATCATTTACTATATTTTGTATGTAATGATGGAACAAGGAAAGGAAATGTCAATAAATGATGTTGGGGAAGGAAATACGAGAATCTCACAGAAGTTGCCAGTCTGGTTTGGTAATTAAATTCCTCCTAACAGACATTGTGAACCACTGTGCTCTGGCAGTAAGAAAAGTTTATTCAACGAATTAAATTTTGCTCTCTGGAAGAGAGGAGCCACTTTGCCAATTGTCCTTATGCTTATGACCTATTTTCTGCCTTGAGTTATCCAAAAATGTATTTAAGAAAGAAAGAAAAATGAAGATATTGATGTGTATTAGGAATGTCTGTCATAATCATGTTTCCACTTTTGTCCTCCTCAAGATCTTTTTTCCTAATAAGAGCCACAATAATCTGTTTTACAGTGGTTTATCATTGCCCATTGAACAACTTTCCTTCCTTCCTTCCCTTCTTTTTCTTTCTGCTCTCTCTCTCTCTCTCTCTCTCTCTTTATCACAACCTAGCCAGCTGCTTATGATCTTAGAGACAAGACTTATAATGTAAATAGGTAAAATGACTCAAGTAGGTGTGGTGGGATGGAGAAAAACTGAAGAACAAACAATCATACTAAAGACATTCAAACTACAATTACAGGAAACAGTGAGAACCTTAAATTTGATACTGACCTACCGGTCACTTTTCTAAAGCTCTTCTCATACTCTGTCACTGGCCACCCTCTAGCTTACATTCTTTTAGTAACTTTCACTCTGGGGGCTATTTCCTGCTTTTTGGATTTTGTTCTTTGTGTCTGAAAGCTGTTTTCTCTACTTTCTGTTCCTGCGTGGCTGACTGCTGCTCACCTTTCAGGTCTCAGCTTGTATTCTATTCTTAAAGAGACATCTTTCCTAATCATATAAGCTCATAAAAACTCCTGTCATAATTCTCCATCACTGAATTGTGTTGGTTTCACCAGAGCACTTACTGTAATTTTTTATTACACTTAATTTTTTTTTTCTAGTCTCCTCTTTCCTCCTGTTTATAATTTTTACTTTTGGAGGATTATATGCAAAATCTAAAAATTCACACCCACACCCACTGGAAACAAAATATTTTATTTGTTGGCTTGGTTTGTTTTGTCTTAATTTTTTCATCATATAACAAGGAGAACTTTGAGTATTCTACTTTTTAGAACAGAAATAATATACTACATGCACAACATTTACAACCAAAATCATAATCTAAACGTTATAGATTTTAACACTTCAAAACATGTAAGATTTTCTTGGACATCTATTTGAAGCACCAATAATTTTTTTAAAAATAAGTCCTTTTTATCTTGAAACTAAAATAAAACTATGCTGAAAATTAATCTATTTGTGTAAGAAGGTATAATGTGAGCTTGCTAAAAATCTGTCCTTGGAAAACAGAGCCAATCTCAGTATTTTTGAAAGACAAGGCCATTTTAAGTACTTAATTGTCCATCTAAAATGTCAACATTAATTTATATTCATAAATTATTAGTTCATTAAAAATTACTACATCACTTTTTAAATCACTTTGTTAATCTCAAAAGATTTTTCATAAGTTTTCCTTTTTCTCACTGAACTTCTGGACATAGGTCCTCTAACTCTCTCTTGAACTATTTCTATATAGATTAATTTTGATGATGCTATTGTAGTGTTAGGCTATCATTTCCATGTGGAATTTAAAATAATTTTCTTCTTACTGAGCCTTTTTCAGTGTAAATTTCTGTTCTCCCCAAATTTTTATGAAACATAAAATTCTGAAAATTTTTATCAAATTGTGAACACCCATCCTATAATAAATCACAATTGATATCCCCATATTTTACTACAATGTATGCATAGAGGATTCTCTTTGACTATTTGCTGAGTGCTGAGTATGACTTTGAATTAAATTCACTGCTCATTTGTACATTATGTTGGTATTTACTATTTATCATGGAGACTAACATTAAAAAGTGAATTGCATTCAGCTCACAGATTCGGGCTGAGAATTGTGATCTACATCTGTATCAATCTGTTTCTATGCATAGAGAAGTTAGTAAGTAATATCTAATCCATCATCTTGGTATTAACTTTGTGAAGGACACTTTGAAAACTTGACTACCAGAGAAACTTAGATAAATAAAAGGTAAGTTAATTTGAAGATTTATACAATTTAAATATTTTTCTACACAATAAGAACATTACAAATGCTTTCCATCTGTGAGAGAGATTTAAGAACTGACTCAGTTTTTCCAGACTATAATAGTCTGCAGGTTTTTAACAACGTGACCCTATTTTGGCTAGAAATACTCCTATTATTTGTACCCTAAAATTTGAATATCTGCAAAATTGGCAAGATATTTATGTATGAATTATGTATTTGTGTGTGTGGATGTATTATTAATGATTGAATGATTATGTGCTACACTTATTTTTATGGACATGAATTATTATGCACCTATTACAGAATGTGTACAAATAAATGAGTAGTCAACTTGCAGGCTATCTATAATCAGTAAAATCATCACCTTGTCTATTCAAGTTCATTTCATTTAATCACTTCATTTAAGAACTAACAAGTCAATGTCTCCAAAATTGTAAATCAAGTAATTTTAATATGAGGCTCAGTATAAGATTAATTAAATTATATTAACCTGGGCATTCATGAATGAGTTCTACCCTTTTGAAATTATCAATTCTGTTTTGCACATAGATTACTATGCCAACAACGTGTTGACCTAGAGTGCCTTGATCTATTTTGCCATCTTTGCAAACCCCAAATGTAGAGGGTTAAAAATCTTGATTCTCATTTTATTTTTAGACAGGGCTTTTTAGCTAAAAAACTTATGGGACAAACGTCCTTAGCTAAGGGGCAAGAGCCCAGAGCTAGCAGGGCAAAAGCCCATCTAATCAATTCTAAACAAGCATATGTTGATTCTCAGTTGATTTTTAGATAGGGTTTTTAGGTAATGCATGTATGGGAGAAAAGTCCTCAGCTAGGAGGCAAAAGCCCACAGCTAGTGGGCAACATCTAATCAACTCTAAACACTATTTAGGGATGGGATTATATACTTTGATTATTTAACATACTGATTGTTGTTAAAAGATATTGAAAGAATTGCTGTATGGAAAAATGTGAAAAAATGTTTGCTAAGGGCAAGCTGTTTGTTGGCGGAAACTTTGGAGACAATTATACTTAGATTTAATCATAAGAGTGTAACTTTTGCATAAATCCTTTAAGGAGAGTTTATATTTTGCATTAGATAACGATTGCAGTTTGATCAACTTAGCTTTCACAAATTGTGCTTTGGAATGTCACCTTGATAATTTAAATGTTATTACTAGTTTCTATTGTTTAAGCTATACTTGGCTGTGGATAACTTTTTCACATTGCCCATGTCATTATGTCCTTTTGAAATGATTGAATCAAATGATTTTTCTTGTGAAACTTCCTTGTCTTTATAATAAAAACAGAAGCTAACTTTGAATCAGGGTTGTACACAGTTTTCTCCTTCTAACAGAGGAATTGCTGAGGTGCAGTCCCTTTGAGCTTCTCTTGCATTCATGCTGCTTTGAGTAATCTTTTTCAAGTCTCCATTGCACGAAGAGAAGTAACACCCAAACACAATTTCAAGATACAATTAGAAAAGATTACCACCCGTAAACTCTTTGCTAATCTCTCAAAGTCTCCTCTGTGATATAGTAGAACTGTTACATGATCACATTCTTAATTTGTTGGTGCTGTGGTAATTCTTCTTTGATGTATATCTTTTTCTATTTGAATGTTTTTTTTATAGATATATTGATCAAATTTAGCACTTAAGGTATGCCATGCTCTAACTGTGTCCCCCAAAATTCATGTGTTGGAAACTTAATTCCCAGTTTAACAGAATTGGGAGGTGGGTGTTTAGGTTATGAGGACTCCCTTTTTACAATAATGTTATTAAAAGGGCTCGAGGGAATAGGTTTACTCTCTTCTGATCTTCTGCCATGTGAGGATATGGCATTTGTCCTCTATTTGCCCTTTAGCCTTCTGCCACGTGAGGATGCAGGAAGAAGGCCCTCATTATATGTAGGCACCTTGATCTTAGACGTCCCAACCTAGACTGTGGGAAATGAATTTCTGTTTTTCATGTAAGTTAGCCAGTTTTAGGCATTTTGTTACAGAAGCACAAAAGGGACTAAAGGTCTTATGCTAGCCAATTGGTTATAAGTGAATCAAATTTTATGTAATGCATCATATGGCAAAACATATTTTATTCTTTAATAAATAAAAATGGATGAAGAAATAAACAGTAATTTTTTTCTGCATCATGTCTATGTCTATGAATATGGATATTTATGAAATTTAATTTAAAGTTACTTTAAGTATCTGAGCTATATAGTAGAAATAATTATTTTGACTGTGGTTATTATTATTATTTTTATAATACTATTACAATTATCATAAATCCAGCCAATCAGTTCATTACTTTGAATAAAATGAAAAATAAACTAATTTTTTCAGAGAATTTTTACAAGCCCTAAAGGATTCCCATTTCGAATATGCCTAATATGTTTTTCCAAGATCTTTTGGAAATGAAAATGTTACTATTTTTATTAGAACATGAAAGTATGTTTCTATTACCTTAATCTCTTTAAAATGTGTTAATCAGCTGGAAATAATATTCTAGGTAGACATTTATTCTTATTCGACATGGTGAAGTTGTTAAGCTCAAGTCCAGCACTTAGTGTTGTTTTATTTTTCAATTCTGTAAACTGTAAATTAAATCTAGGCAATTTTCCTAATTACTTTTTTTCCCAATTAATGTTAGAGACATACAGCCACTTCAGGATCTATCCTAAATGCCTCATACAAAATTTATGTTGTTACTATAAATTACTTTTTACTTTGTCTTATGGTCTTGGTGAATATCTGAGTATAATATTACAACTCACAAATTCTCTTTTCAACTGTAGTCAAGGAGGAGTTTATCTCATTTGTTAACTTCCAGGACTCTATTTTTCATTCCAAGCTTGTTATTTTTTATTTGTAAAATCTACCTATCCTTCTTTTATGTTTATTTACTTTTCTTTCATAATATCTTGCCAATTGTGAAAGAAAAAGTATTATTAGTTAATGAAGTAAGTTTCTAATTATCAAACAACATTCATTCATTCGTTACAATCAGAAATCTTAAGTAGTATCTAACTTTATTAATAACATAGAGGATACAGGTAATTATGAGACTACGCCCAGGTCCTTCACATAATATTAAGGTGCATCTGGTTGAGATTTAATATATAAAGCTCTAAATGATATATGTGGTACATCCTTCACACATGGAGAGCTATATTGGTTATGAAATATCTCTAATTTGTATTCTGATAATTACATAGATAGTACTGATATTTTAGTTTGCCTCATCAAGTCATCAATTCTACGTTTGTAGACTATAAACAAACTGGAGAGAACAGGTATATTCTGCTGTTAGTAGATAGGTATATTCTGTTAGTAGAAACTCACTCTTCATTATTAGTAAGGTTTGACCATATCTTTTTTTGTTTATTTTTCCTATACCCAGGAAAACCTAATGGAGGGAAAATAGAGGCTAGCCAAATTTTCAATTTCTATACTTAGATCACCTCTTTAGCCCCATTTGCTGCATTTTTTTTTTTTTTTTTTTTTTTGCTTTGGCTTGATTTTTAATCTACTTATATATACATTTTATCAAATCTATGCATTATTTATTTTTTATATATAAATTTTATCTATCATTAGTATATACAGTGAAAGATATATATACATTTTATCAAATCTATGCATTATTTATTTTTTATATATAAATTTTATCTATCATTAGTATATACAGTGAAAGAAGCACATCAAGGCAAGAAATTATGGAGATAACTAGTCCAAATTATATTTATTTAATTTGTATTATTAAGCAAAATCACTTAGAATTTAGACATGACTTACAATAGTGGAAATTGATAACAATACCAATACTTGAGAAAGATAGATGGATAATGTACCAAACGTTATGAAAAATTTTAAACATATCTGTTTACAAATGTCTGGAGAGTTCTTTCCATTTCTGAGAGAAATGTCATTGGAATTTTGATGGGGATTGCATTGAATTTATATATCACTTTGGGCAGTATGGCCATTTTCACTATGTTGATTCTTCCAATCCAAGAACATGGGATATCTTTCCATCTTCTTGTATAATCTCTTATTTCTCTCAGCAGTGGTTTGTAGTTCTCATTATAGAGATTTTTCACATCCTTGGTTAGCTCAATTCCTAGGTATTTTATTTTTTTGGTGGCTATTGTAAATGGGCAGGCTTTCTTGATTTCTCTTTCTGCATGTTCACTATTGGTGAATAGAAATGCTACCGATTTTTGTGTGTTGATTTTGTATCCTGCTACTGTGCTGAACTCATTTATCACCTCCAAGAGTTTTTTTGTAGAGGCTTTAGGCTGTTCAATATATAGGATCATGTCATCTGCAAACAGAGACAGTTTGACTTCATCTTTTCCAATCTGGATGCCCTTTATTTCCTGCTCTTCTCTGATTGCTCTGGCTAGTACTTCCAACACTATGTTGAATAGGAGTGGTGAGAGTGGGCATCCTTGTCTGGTTCCTGTTCTTAAAGGAAAAGCTTTCAGCTTTTCCCCATTCAGGATGATATTGGCAGTGGGTTTATCATATATGGCTTTAATTATGTTGAGAAACTTTCCGTCTATACCTAACTTATAGAGGGTCTTCGTCATGAATGATTGTTGAATTTTATCAAATGCTTTTTCAGCATCAATGGAGATGATCATATGGTCCTTGTGTTTGATTTTATTAATATGGTGTATCACATTTATTGATTTGCGTATGTTGAACCACCCTTGCATCCCTGGGATGAATCCCACTTGATCGTGGTGAATAATTTTACATATGTGTTGTTGTATTCTGTTCACTAATATTTTATTGAGGATTTTTGCATCTATATTCATCAAGGATATCGGCCTGTAGTTTTCTTTATTGGTTATATCTTTACCTGGTTTTGGTATCAGGATGATGTTTGCTTCATAGAATGAGTTTGGGAGTTTTGCGTCTGTTTCAATCTTTTGGAATAGTTTGTAAAGAATTGGTGTCAAGTCCTCTTTGAATGTTTGGTAAAATTCTGCTGTGAATCCATCTGGTCCAGGGCTTTTCTTTGTTGGGAGCTTTCTGATAACAGCTTCAATCTCCTTTACTGTTATTGGTCTGTTCAGGTTTTCTACATCTTCATGGCTCAAAAGAACTCAAACATCTTTACAAGAAAAAAACAAGCAACCCAATTAAAAAATGGGCAAAAGAGCTAAGTAGGCATTTCTCTAAAGAAGATATGCAAATGGCCAACAGTCATATGAAAAAATGCTCAACATCACTCAGCATCCGGGAAATGCAAATCAAAACCACACTGAGATACCATCTCACCCCAGTTAGGATGGCCAAAATCCAAAAGACGCTGAAAGATAAATGCTGGCGTGGTTGCGGAGAAAAAGGAACTCTCATACATTGTTGGTGGGAATGCAAAATGGTGCAACCCCTATGGAAAATGGTTTGGAGGTTCCTCAAACAGCTGAAGATAGATTTACCATATGATCCAGCTATCCCACTACTGGGAATGTACTCAAAGGAATGGAAATCATCAAGTTGAAGGTATACCTGTTCCCCAATGTTCATTGCAGCACTCTTTACAATAGCCAAGAGTTGGAATCAGCCCAAATGTCCATCATCGGATGAGTGGATACGGAAAATGTGGTATATCTACACAATGGAATACTACTCAGCTATAAAAACGAATGAAATACTGCCATTTGCAACAACATGGATGGACCTTGAGAGAATAATATTGAGTGAAACGAGTCAGGCAGAGAAAAAGAAATTCCACATGTTCTCACTCATTGGTGGGAGCTAAAAAATAAACAAATTAATTCACCCATATACACACACACACACACACAAACCGGGGGGTGGGGGGAAGAAGATATAACAAGTATACTTTTTTGAAGTTGTTACAACAAGCAAACGGAAAGGACATTCTTGGGGGGGAGGGGAGAGAGGGAGGAGGGAGGGAGGTGTCGGTGATGGGCCATAATAATCATATACATTGTATATTGACAAAATAAAAATTTAACGAAAAAAATAAAAAAATATATCTGTTTAAATGAAATGAAGAAAATTAGAAAAAAACTTTAAGTAAAAAAGCAGTGTGTGTGATATGCTGATTTCTGATATATATTTTAATTTATTATTTAGCATTTTGTATTGTATTTTAATTAAAGCAAAGTCAATTTATTTCCTCATAAGTGAAATTAAACAGCTCAAACTAATCAAGAAATGGATATTTATTCTAAGGTATTTACATATTTTGAGTAAATATATGACATGCTAGAGATTATGACAAGAATATACAAATCAAAATTCTTGAATAATTAGTAACTCTTTTTGAACAGCAACTTATTCAACTTTATTTTAACTAACTTTAATTATTTCAAATAGGAAGCATTATGGGCACATAATTACTATCACTTAGTAAAATTATCATTATTATTTGTTATTAATTTTTATTAATTGTTATTTCAGCAAAGAAATTTTCATTACAGCTAAGATAATAATTATATTTCAAATTAATGGTAAAAGCATAGTTACCCTTTAAATTAAATATTATACATTAATTTATGTACTTTCTGTTGATAGTGTTAGGTGGGTGGTTCTTTAATAAAAGGAACTTTACATTATTTACAATGTGATCAAACAGCCCTTTTTGTAAATTTCTGCTTACAGATACAGAAATTAAGTCAGACTTGGAATAAGTAACTTTCACTATATCAAATTACTATTATGTGATGAAACAGCATTTCAATGTAGGTCGTCTGCCTCCAAAGCCCACAGTATATAAACATTAGTTCTTACTACCTGCCATTTTATTTGGTGGACTCTCCGAAATCATAGATTAATTGAAACATATAAAGACAAATTTTTGTGTAAGAAATTGTGTGCCTCAGACTCAAAACTGCTAAATTCCTTAGCAAACTGGTTGACAAAAGAGAAGACCCCTATGCATGAGTCACTGTATTCATGCAGTTAAAACTGTTTTAGCAGAAATAAAAATTATGATGTACCACTCATTAGTGGCATTTGGTTTTATCTTAAAATATTATAGATAATGTTTACTGTAGTTGTGAATCTTTATCTAAGTGACACCATTCAGAATCTTCTAAATTAGGAAGACGACCATTGGTATATTTGATAAATTTCAGAGGGCAGGCTAGTCTATCCTTACTGGCTATTGTGTGTGTGTGTGTGTATGTGTGTGTGTGTGTGTGTGTTTAATTGCAGGACATCTACCCTTCAGGCAAAGAGTACTCTACTTTGTAGTATGTATTTTTACAGATTCTTATAAAATGGATAATACAACTTATACTAAAGTGTTATGTGAGAGCTAAGAAGAGTTAAGATGACCCTCTTGGGCCATCTCTCTTGACACTGAATTAAATAAATTAAACAGCAAAGGTTTTATATAAAAATGATTAATAACTGCTGCAGACAGAATTCCCCATGAGATACACGTCACCATGATTCATTATTTATATAGTTAAAAAGTAGGACAATGGATTTTGGATCGTGTCCCTTAGGAGCTCACTTCATATTGAATAAACAACATACTCATAATAATTGTTTTATAACAAAATTCTGGCATTAAATTTAGTATTTCCTCATTACATCCTAAGAGTTTTATATAGGTCAAACATCACTTATTTTACAAGGTAAAATTATAACATTTCTTTATAACCAAACTTCAACACACTATTACAGAAACAAGGTCAGGATACAGAAGTTAAGAAATATTTTCATGAAATATAAAATCAAAGAGCTAGAGAATGAAGAAATACTGAAATTAATAATTATTTGTCTAAGTGAAACAACCTGTCTCTTTTGGGACAATTGTATTATTGTTTCCACTGTCAAAATACATAGTATTATGGCTTTCCTAGGTGCAGAAAAAAATTATTTGAAATAACAACAGTCTAGAATGTTGATACAAACATGAATTAATTTTGCTTTCCCTAGAGTACTCACTAGGAATAAAATGGGATGGGTGTGTGAGACATTGGATAGGGTATAATCCTTAAGATGAGCATGGATGACTAGCAAAACTGATGGAAGACAAGAGTCTATAGAGATAGCACCAAATTCAACAGACATCCTAATTATGCTCTAATAACTTCATGTTTGAGGTGACTAAAATTTTTAATTTCTTATATTGCTGCTTGTTTCCTATGGGTCTCCCAATATACAATACAATACTGTATTTATCAGGGAAAAGTGTTGCAGAAAATGTCAAAATGTGTAAATATATGAGTCAAAGTTAGGAAAGAAGAGGAGAGTATGCAGTATTCTGGTGTTAGGTGTATGAAAGGGGAGATATATCTTTATGAGAAAACCTATAGTGACAATTACTATGGGGCAGTCAATACCTGTCATTTAGAGAAGCATAATCTGAGGTAATATGCACTTTCTCTCAAGCAGTGAATCTGTCCCTAAACAATATGTGCTCCAAGGAGGTCTCTGTGCGACCCATCTCCATTTCCATATTCCCTACAGACACAAAAGGAAAAGTACTGAAACCAAGGTTATGTCATGTTAGTATAAATCTATTTTAAAAGACATTTGAAAATACTGCATTATTTACTGAAGAAAAATATAGATATGATTCTGTCCAGAATGTCTTGAATTTTTAAGTACCATATTATGAAATTACAAATTTATAAAGAAAGAAATTAGTAAATAATTTAATCTACTACAATTTACAAAATATTTCATTTTAATATTAGGTTCTCCCGCTGTCTATCTCTAATAGTGGTAAAAGACTTGACACAATCACACAGTTATTTCCTTTTACTTATATTTTCACTAGAATGAAATTTATTTAAATTAATATTCAGATTAGATTTGAGCAAAACTAAGGGATACAACATGAAATGTGGATACATTTTCATGTGTGATTTTTGGTATTTCTTGGATAATGGTGAGACATATGATGTGGTACAAACAGAATACTGATAGATTAAAATGACCTCTTTATTTCCTTCTGTCTTGCTATTCCCATACCTTCATCTTTGCTTCTTTCCCAGAGTGACCAGGGAGAATTTATTCCAGTGCTTAATAACTGGAATATTAATTCACATTGTTTCTTCATTAAAATTTAATTGTAATTCTTCAGAAGCACATTTGCTGATCAGTATGAATCTCCAAAAAATGTCCCAGGAAAAAAATGGAACAAACAAAACACTTATTTGTCACCTATTATGTGACAGACAGTATGCTAGACAAAAATGCCCTGAATATAAGAAACACAAAATCTGGACAAGATTAGAAAATTAACAACTACTGTATATTATGATGAGTATTTTTATCTGTAATTTGTTTGTAAAATAACAACAATAATAATTACTATTATTCTGAAACATTCCACACTTTACACAAACCCTAACAATAATGCAAACACATTTTGACTTTGTTATGTTAATTTAATTTGGCAAAGGGGGACAATTTAGCTTTTAAAACTTGAAGAAATATGAACATTTTTGTCCAGAATTTACTTACTAGCATATGTATGTTCATCTGAATCAGACTGAAAAATATCAGAAGAGACTCCTCCTCTTGATCGTATTCTCATCATAATCCCAATCTCTGCTGAAATGAGACTGTTTCCTTCACACATGATGTGGGTTATGAGAATAATACTGCAATGAAATTACCGTATGTTTGTGATGTCACAAAGTAGGTAATACTAAATCCACTGCTTCTCTTCTGAAGATTTCCCCAAAGATAACAAGGCTGAAACAATTAGAACTCATGTCACACCAAGGTAAAAAGCGTTGCATGTTTACAACAAGCTTCTATGAGAACATATTTTCATTTTTATATAGGAAACTGGTACAACATACGCATAAAACATGTTATTATTTGATTCAATTTGAGATTGATTGTAAATTGTGTTTAGTAATACAGTATAACCATTGATGTAAAATAATACATTTTCAAAATGCCATTTTAATTTCAATTTTTTTGAATGAGGTTTCTGAATGACATTCCTGGTGTTATCCCTTGCAATAACAAAAAAAAAAAAAAAAAAAAAAAAGCTATAAAATCAGGGCACAAAGGA
>NW_007728231.1:212582-223722 GCF_000696425.1 Galeopterus variegatus
CAATTTTTTTGAATGAGGTTTTTGAATGACATTCCTGGGGTTATCCCTTGCAAAAAAAAAAAAAAAAAAAAAAAAAAAACAGCTATGATATCAGTGCACATAGGAAGTTGTAATTCAGCCAAAAATGTCATTTGAAGTCATCTTAGGATATTGTGAAATATAAAAAAAAAAATCTATTCAAATAAGAATAGGTACGAATTATGTAAACATTCAGCATTCACTATTCTCAATAAAAAGATCATCTTTTGGCAAAATGGACACAATTTTAGTTCATATTGTGCTAAAAAGACAGTTTATACATCCATATATAAAATTTATGGCTTAGTTTAAAAGTCAGCTCCTTAGCAAAGGTTTTCAATATATGTTAAAATTCTCTGTAATATGTTTTTCTTTTAGCATTTTGCTTTTTTAAATCAGCATTCATCACAAATTTTAATTATAGCATCATTAACTTAATATGTCTTCCTATTAGAATGCCTGCTTCATAAGTACAGATCCTTTAATGGTTAATTTTATGTGTCAAATTGACTAGGCTAAGGGATGCTCAGATAGCTAGTAAAATATTACTTCTGGGTGTGTCTATGAGGGTGTTTCTAAAAGATATTAGCATTTGAATCCGTAGGCGGGGTAAAAACATCTGCCCTCACCAATGTGGATGGGCATTGTCCAATCCCTTGCGGGCCCAAATAGGACAGAAAAGGAGAGGATGGGTAAACTGGAACATCTATCTTCATCTGGGACATCTATCTTCTGATGCATTTGGTCATCAGAGCTCCTGCTTTTCCATCCTACTCCCCAATCCAACCTCAACCTTCTCAGGACTTTGGCCCCAGACTGAGAGTTACACTATTGGCTCCCCTGGTTGACTCAGACTGAATTACACCACTGGCTTTCCTGGTTCTCTAGCTTGCAGATGGTAGATTGTGGGACTTCTCAGCCTCCATAGTCAGATGAGTTAATTCTCATAATAAATCTAGATAGATAGATAAATAGATAGATACAGACGGATAGATATAGAAAGATAAATATTGATAGGTAAATATAGATAGATACTATTGTTTCTGTTTTTCTCGGGAACACTAATACAAGACTATGTTTGCATAAGGACTTACAAATTATTTGCTGAATATAAAAATGAAAGAATTGATAGAAGTAGTGTAATTCTGATGTAACCAAAACATTTCTAAATCTTAAAAGGAAATATCCCTCAAAAAGCGGCATAATATATTTTAAGCTAACAATTTGTAGATGATATATTAAAATACTCCCACTGCCAGTGTGTGTTGACAACAACTACCAATTTATAATGCAAAGCACTTTATAAAAATCAAAGTTTAGTCTAACAAAAATAGCACGAATATTTCTTCTTCCTAATGTTTAATACTTAATTCCAGGGTGAAACATTCTGAAGATCAAGAAAATCAGCCTGTGAACAATGTAGCTTTGATCAAAACATGCCTGTTTCTGAAGTTCTAATTTCAATTTTTTATGATCTTTGGAAACAGCAGGAAAAGTTTTGGTTGGACTCTCAAATCATTATTTTATAAATAAACTTCATTGATGTGTTATTTATACACAGTAAAATGTACCTATTTTAAGTATACATTCTATAGGGTTTTACAAATTTATTCATCATTGTATGCACACATGTATTCCTCATTGCAATCAAGATACAGAAATACAAATCTTCCACTTCTTCCCAGTCAACCACTCATATAGCTGACCAGACACCAGTTGCTGAGCTACACAGTAAGATTATGTTTAACTTTGAAAAATCCTGCTAAATTATAAAATAGATGAACAGAAAAAAGAAGGAAATTATCTAAATAAAGTTTACAAATCTAAAATCACACACAATAGCCGTAAAAGACTGGCCTTACCATCCACAATCTTTGAAAAAGTTTAATGAATAAAAGTAAAATTGAACTTCAGTGTAGTAACTCTCACTTCTACCCACAGCTCTACTCAACCTGCACTTTCCCTCCCCAGAAAGTCGTATACTGTCACCATGAGTGATTGCCAACAAGCCATACTACTAGGAATATGTCCACCCATACAACACTCAGCACTTCATATGAAAGTAAGTGAAAGCACTTATTTTCAACAGCCACAGACGGCCTATCCTCACCAACCAATCCACTCCTAAATAAGCTAAAATTGGGTAATTTTCTGTTCTAGAAAAGACAGATGAGATGTTTAACATCACTGTCTTAGTCCATTTGAACTTCTGTAACAAAGTATCTTAGACTGGGTAATTTATAAACAACATAATTTGTTGCTCACGGTTTTGGAAGCAGGTAAGCTCAAGATCAAGGCACCAACAGATCTGGCATCTAATGAGAACCCGTTTCTCATAAGTGACACCTTTTTGCTTCCTTTGGTTTCTTTTATAAAGGCACTAATCCCATTCATGATGGCTACATTCTCATGGCCCAATCACCTCCTAAAGGCTACCACTCCTTAATACTATTGCACTGAGGATTATTTTTCGGCAAATGAATTTTTGAGGGACACATTTAGACTATAGAAATTAACAAAAAATTACTAATTACTCTTGATGTTCTTGTACTGATCTTTGGATACATCTTTTGCAACAAAAGCACACATACTCAAATGTCAGGAATTGAAAAATTATATCTTCTTAAAGATATTAAACCAAAGTCCTCAAAAAAATCTCCGTGAGTAGACAGTCTTTAGAAGCTGGTTTGCTAACCCAAGATCAGAAAAGAAAGCAAAATTCTTCCAGATGCCTAAAAAACGCTAATTGTCACATTCTCAATTGAACACTTTATTTCTTCCATCTTAATTTTCATCATGTTTATGGTTTATGATTAGACAGTTTTGATATTACATTGATATTGCACTTTATTGATAATAATAACTTACTTGGGTCTTTATCAAAAACTTTCATCAATGTTTATAAATTAGCTTTCAAAGTTACTGTTAGTACAGTTAATTTGAAAAATTATGAGATGTCACCACATGCCAATTCTTGAAAATATTCAGATAATGGCAATTAATAGTACTAAAATAAATTATGTTCAGGGATCTTCTAATCAGCAAATAACTTTAAGAAATCTTATACTGATATTTATTAATAAACATTTGTGACATTATATACAACTATACCAATCAACTAGATTTGCCCAACTCCAAAATTGTACCTCAGCTATAATTGTTATCCATACTGTTTTATTTAAGTAAAACTACAAATCAGTATGAATTAAAGTTGAAAATGTGTTGGTTTCTTGATATTTTTAGGAGTCTGTATATGTAAAAAAGTTGTTATTTTTGAATGCAAAAATTAAGAACAAAATTTACTTCTTTAGTTGGAAGTTTGTGCTTATTTTTGATGCATAACATTTAATTCTGATTCTTGGTTCACATGAGCACAATCATTTATTTTCTGCTGAAATGAGTTCATTTGTGTGCTTGTTCTTGATACCTGGTAAGAAGAAAAACTGTTGTTCATAAATGTAAGAAATTGGAAACTACAGCAAAAAATAAATTATATATATATATATATATATAAATTATATATATATATATAATTTTTGCTTTTTTATGAATGGCAAGATTCTCTTATTTTACAGAAATTACTAGCTTATCTAGGGGAAGAACGGTGTGCAATCATTCTGCATCTTGCAAACATTTGTTCTTCTTCCAGAAGCAAGTTTTTAAACCAAGCTGAAAATCCAGAGAAAGGGTTTTTCACATAGTCATTCGCTTGTGTTAAAAGGGAGGGACTGTACTCTTGTATCTTGTTCTTCAGCTCTTCCAGTAATTCTCGATAAAATTTGAGACTTACTGATACCCTTTTGCAAAACCTCAAGCCCAAGCATCGGCAGAAACATCAAGATTTAAGTTTCAAAATAATTTTTCCAAATAACCTTTCCTTTCAAATTCAAGAATCTTGTCACTTGAAGTAAGAGTATTTTCTCTAGGATCTCAAAGAGACACACAGACAGTTAAAGTGATATAAATTATTTGCTAATAGGGCTAGCTTCTTCATCTATTCTTCTTCTTCAAAGTGCTCTGGGAAATATGGCCTAATTTTCTTAAAAACTCTCCACCTTTCAACTCAAGCACCTTAGGAACTTGTGGAGAATTCTTCCCTTGATGAGCCACTGATGTCTACATGGGGCAGGCAACTGAGGTTCTCTTTATCTAGTTTCTCACACAGTTTTTTATACATTCTTGAGAAAAATATTTTTTAATAAAGTTAATCATATCTTGACATTACTCAGAACTATTTCCTTTTAACTACAGATATTTTTGACAATAGTATACAATCAAGAGTTTCTTTTCTTATAAGGGAGGCAAATCCTCTCATGAAGACAAATATTATTACAAATGCAAACACAGAAATTCCAAGACAGACATTTTGTTTCCAGAGAGGAAGACAAACTATTAAACGTAACTTGGTGTTTGTTTGTTTCAGGCAGTTATTTGTTGCAGACTAAGTTGTATTGAATTTCACCACCATTTACAAATCAGGCAAATACTACAGCATGAAGTTTATGGGTGAAATCTGTTGACTCATCAACCTGGATTGAGAAAATGTTGTTTTCAGTTTATTACATGAAAACCTCTTCAGCTTCAGGTGACATGTCATCAATACATTGATGTATCTTACAGGTATGTGAGTAGAAACTTTTCATTTTGCATCTTCTATCAGCATTTATTCCCTATAATTTTACATGCTAAAACTTTTAGGATTCACTAGTTGTGTGATTTTTCCTTTTCTGGTGATTAAGCTCTGTACCTAACATTTTTGCTTTTTGACCCTTTTTACTAAAATTCCTTTTAAAACAACAACAACAACAACAACAACAACAACAACAACAACAACAACAACAACAACAAAGGCTTTTCTCTGTTACTTTTCAGAGTCTAATGGCTGGATAAATCAGCCAGACTTTTTACTTTTAAAATGCTGTTTATTTGTAGCTATTTGTCTCTGTAATTATGTTGAAGCCATTGCTTCTTTTTAAAGCTGTTTGCCATGTATGACTCACAGTGGAATGGGGCTACTTAGATTACTGGTCTCTGTAAATTCACTGATAAATAGCTTATATTGTAAGGATTGGGTATTTGTGTGTGTATATGTGTGTTCCTTGTGGTACTAGTGCTATGAAATGATTCAAGGAGACTATTGTTCTTCATTGCTCACCTTGTAAGAATTGTCTGTAGGCCAAGGATTCCTCCCTTTCATTGCCTGATTCTTCAAATAGAAAACCAGTTAATTGCAATAATATACATATTTTTTTTTAAATCCAGTTCAATCAAAGTAAAACTTTTGGAGGTACATTTTATCAAAAGTGAAATAACTGACATTCTTGTGTTTTGTACTGTAAATTCGGTTAAAAAGTTCAACAATACGTTGTGTAAGGTTGAATACAATAATTTTCCTGATTTGAGCATAACATATTGCACACAGGTACTGACATTGAACTCTGTACCCCACAGATATGTGTAATCAATTATGACTCAATAATTTTTTTAAAAATGTATTTTACTATTGTTGATAGTACCACAAAATTTGATAAAACACAGTACTGTGTTAAAAACAATATTTTCCCATTCAAAATTAGGTTCTTACAAAAAAATTTCAGAATTTCTCTCTCTCCCCCTCCCTTCCCTGCTCATTTTCAGTCTGACTTTAGATTTGTTTAAGCCTTTGAAGAACTACTTTGCTGATCACCTAAGTGCTCTAAAGTAATATTGAATTATATTATATTAATTATATATAGAAATAATTATATTTTTATATTGTAAGGAAAATGAAAACAGTTTAAACTAGAACAGCTTAGTCAGGCTCACTCACCTCCTATTTGTTATAAATGTGCATGATTCAGCATGGTTGTTAGAAACAAGTTACATCAGAGTAGTGTAATTGTGTGTGTGTGCCCATTTACTGATTCAGTATGTTTATTGTAATTACATTATGAACTTGGCTTGTGGCCACTATTGTGTACTTGTGATATAAAAGAGAAAACTGCTCTGAACTTGAGGGTCAGCAGAGCAGGTAGAGCCAGCAGAGATCACATTTGGAATAAAGCATGTCTATTTTGCCTAAAGCTGACAGAATCTTCTTTCAATCACCTGACTCACAACCCACACAGGATGGTGCAGAGGCATCTGTGATTCCAGCACAACATATATATATATATAATAATATATTTATATATATAAGATAATTTATTTTATATGTAATAAATAGTAATATTATATATAAATAATTATAATGAAGATATTATTATAAATAATAATACATTTTGTAATAAATAATACTATTTTAATTTTATCTTCTTCTAATAGTGGTGTTTTTATTTCAAAATTAGTTAAAAATCTTAAGTTCAAATATTCAACAAAGAAAACACCAAAACAATCAGCCTTTTGAATTTTTTGGAGGATTTAAATTCTAACAGTTAAAACTTTGAAAGAGAAAGGCATTGAGATTTATTTCTTCAATAGCAAGTGAGGGGAACCTGAACGATACTAAAATTGATAATCTTTCATTTAGAAATCACAAATTATGGAAAGTAATCTTCAGATGGAACTCCTACTTTTAATTGCAATTTAATTTTCATCATATTCTCTTCCACAATGCAATGAAACTGAGATATTATATAACATTGTAAGATCTAAATTTGACAAAACATTAAAAAATATCTTTAAAAAAATTATTTGATTAATTTTACAATATAAACATATCTCTGGAGGAAAGATAACCTAAATAAAAAAAATAAAATCTCTGAAATATTTATAATAAAAATATTTATAAGTTTAAGATAACAAAAAATATAGGAATTAAGAATATCTTTCACTTAGCAGAATTTGCTGAGATAGACAAATACCTCAGTGCTAGTAGGAAGAGCATTTAGCAATTCAAAATTCTATGGTCTACAGAAAAAGATTAATTGAAGATGTCAAAATATTCAATTTGATAAACAAACAGCAATTTTGATAGCAATTTTATTTTAAAAATAGCACTATATTGGAAAAGACATGTTTTTCACAAAAGGACTAGTGGCATTGTATTTGAGATATATAAGAAACTGATTAAAAAAACAAATAGAGCATGCTAGGGGGCATAGGCAAGGAGCAGAGAGGTGCAGCACACTCTACCCATAAGTAGGCACGAAACCATGCCTAAAACACCACTTCTGTGTGAGCAGACCACCAAAGCAATCCCCACAGCCACAGTTGCTGAAAAAGTGGCTCAGCAGTACAGCAGCAGCCACAGCCACCCTGAAGGCATCCCAGTGGACACTTGACTGCATTGAAATTGAAATGAGGTGAGTCACCAGTGGAGACCAGAAAAAGAAGAGGACCTCTCTCTCCTCAAACATCATTCCAGAGTAATAGAAGAAGCAACTACTCTCCCAGACATAAAGGTAGAGATATTTGAAATAGGGAAGCCCAAGAAAATATGACACCACAAAAGAATACAGTAATTCCCAAATACCAGACCTTACAGAGCAGGAAACCCTTGAAATGAATGATAAGGAATTCTGAGCAACAATATTAAGGAAACTTACTGAGAAAACTCAGTTAAACAACGTAGTGAGAGGAAAAAAAAAAAAAAAACAACAAACAAACTAGGATATGAAGGAGGAAATTTACAAAGAGATTAATACCTTAATAAAGAATGTAGCAGAACTCATGGAACTGAAAGATTCACTCAATGAAATAAAAAACACAACCGTTCAGGCTAGAACAAGCATACAGAAGAATTTCTTATCTTCAAGATGGTCTTTTCCAAATAGCCCAGGCAGACAAAAAAAAAAAAGAAAGAAAGAAAGAAAGAAAAAAGAACTTTAAAAAACAAAGGAAATCTAGGAGAGCTAGCAGACAATTTTAAGTGCACAAACATTCAAATCATGGGTGTTCCAGAAGGGGAAGAGAAAAGAAAAAGCATGAAAAACCTCTTCAATGAAATAACACAAAACCTCTCAGGTACAGGGAGAGACATGGACCTTGAGATTCTGGAGGATCAAAGATCCCCAATAAGATTCAACCCATAATAATCATCTCCATGACACATTATAGTCAAACTGGCAAAGCTCAAAGACAAACAGAATCTTAAGAGAAGCAAGAGAAAAGTGTTGTTGCCTATAAGTGAGCCCCTATCAGGCCATTAGCAGACTTCTCAACAGAAACTCTACGGGCCATAGAAAATAGTATGATATATTCACAATACTAAAAGAAAAAAACTTCCAAGCAAGAATACTATATCCAGCAAGGTTATGCTTCAGAAATGAGGGAAAAAATAGTGTGTTTTCCAGATAAACAACAGCTGCAGGAATTGACCATGCACAACCAGCCCTGCAAGAAATCTTCAAGGAAGTCGTGCATCTGGAATTCAAAAAACAATAATCACTATCAGGAACACTCAAGAATGAAGAGAACCCACTGGTAGAAAAAAAATGCAAACAAGAAAGATAAAGAAACTAAATCTTATCACAATAAAAAGCCATAGGGACAATGTAAAAATGCCCCTATTTATTTTAATGATTTTTGGCTTCTCTCATTTTTTCTTGGTCTGTCTAGAGAAAGGTTTGTAAACAATTTTGATCTTTTTAAAGCATCAACTTTTGGTTTTGTTGAATTTCTCTATTGTTTTTTAATTCCCATTGTCATGTATTTCTATTGTAATTTTTGTTATTTTCTACTTACATTTGTTTTTGGTTTATTTTTCCCTACTTTTTCTATTTTCTTAAGGTAGAAGTTTGCATTACTGATGGAGATTTACCTTATTTTTAATATAGGTGTTTACAACTATAAATTTTCATGTAAGCACTGCATGAACCTTGTATCCTATGAATTTTGATATGTTATTCTTTGATTTTTTACCCATTGTTTATTTACAAGACTGTTGTTTAATTTCCACACATTTGTGAGTTTTCTACATTTTCTTCTATTATTGTGGTAAGAGAACATATTTTCTATGATATTAGTCTTTAAAAAAATGAAAAGTTTAAACAAGCAAATGAAAAGTTCACATAAGGATTTCCATTATCTGTCAATTTCATTTTCCATGCAATTTTTGAAGTGCCTTTGTATTTATATTGTTTTTTTTTTTTTCCTTTTTGTCTTTTTTCATGTCTGGCAACGGATTGCAACCCTCAGTGTCGCACCCGTACTGGACCGGGACTGACAACGGGATCGCAACCCTCGGTGTCGCGCCTGCACCTTGCTCAGCCAGTGAGCGGGAACCAGTCTGTATGTGGGATCCGAACCCTCGGCGGGAGCGCCTCTGTGCTCCCAAGCGGTGCATGGTAGCAGTGCGCCACCAGGCCGGCCCTTTATATTGTTTTTTAAAGCAATTTATGTTGCTAAACTTGGATATTTAATTTCTGTCCTTTAAGAGGACTTAGTGATTTGCTTAGAAATTAATTTGCCTTTAAAAAGTTCATTCATATACCTCTGTTGAAATAAGTTTGATATTTGCCTGCTTTTGGAAGATTTAGAGAGCTGTTTCAAATAATTGTAGAGATTATAAAATGAAATATGTAAGTTTTAGTAAGTTTTACATCTCCAGTTTTTGTGAAAATTTGAAGCCCTGCTTTCTATAGAATATTTTGTTATTCATCTGTTGTTCAGTTTTTATTTATTTGAACAAATAAATGTGCATATCATTGTTTAAAAAAACAAATGTTAAAACTAAAATAAAATAAATGAATGAAAACTGGCTTTTTATTGAAATATGGTAATTTTAATGTTTATATAATTAATTTTAAAAATTTAATTCTTTAAACTAGTTCTTTAAATTTTCTTTAGTGTACTGACATTTGCTATTTTTAGAAAAAATATTTTTGAAAAAAACTTTTAAAAACTTATCTTAATATAATAAAGAAAATTTCTTGTTTCAGACATACCTCAAAATTATATAATGTTACATAATATTTGGCATGTCATTTACTCTCAAAGCACTCTGGTTTGAAAAACTTTTTTTATCTTTTTCTTTTCTTTTCTTTCTATTTATTTATTGTTTATTTATTTTTATTTAAACATAATTGATTGTATCTATATATGTGGAGTACAGTGTTGAGTATCAATACCTGTGTGCAATATATGATCCTCAAGTCAGGATAATTATTATATTTATCATTATACAGTGTAATCATTTTTGTGGTCCTTTACAGTTTCTTGATAACACTCATTATAAGGTCACCCAGCCAAAGTGAATCCCACCAGAGAATGAACTTACAGATTTCCATATTAGCTTGTTTCCTGTCCTTTTATCTTTTGCTTGCTCATAAATATGAATGGAAAGTCAATAATCATCAGATATTTGAAGAAAGTCCCAATTCAAAAGAGGAAAAGTGAGTAAAAAAAACCTGACAGAAGAAAAGAAAGCAAGTATATATTTATAGAATTTGTAATATTAACCTTCTTATTTATCATTTCTGGTTCTCTTTATTCAATGTATTCAAGCTATAATGTCTTCTCCTTATGAAAATACAGATTTGCTTGCAGCTTTGCTCTTATGACTTAGTATTCTTAAAAATATTACAATTCTGTAAGTTATAGCACAAAATACAATTACGTGCACACTATTTATATAATTGCTTTTTGAATTAAAAAAGTAAGGTGAAAATGTTTATTTATATTATGCTTTAGAACTACCTACACAATTTATCTTAATGGTATTTTTTAAAATGTAAGTTAGAAATACTATTTTGTATCACTTGCTTTCAGCTTGAAGAAATTTCTTTAATATTTTTTGTAAGGTGGGTCTGCTAGTAATGAATTTTCTCAGTTCATTTTATCTGAGAATGTCTTTAACTTTAATTTTTGAAAGATAGTATTGCTGGACAAATCATTTTTGCTTGACAGTTTTATTTTATTTTAGTTTCTCTCTAAACTTTGAATATGTCATCACACTAAACTCTGGCCTCAACCGTTTGTGGTAACAAGTTAATTGTTAACTATATTGAGGTTCCCTTGTATAAAACAACTCATTTCCTCTTTCTGATTCCCTGTTTTATTTTCTTTCTTTATTTTTTCAACAATTTAACTATGACGAATCTAGATGTGGATGTCTTTGCATGCTACTTGGAGTTGGTTGAGTTGCTTGCATGTATCAATTAATGTTTTCAATTGATTTTTTTTTTTTTTTTTTTTTTTTTCC